>NW_006922053.1:1629352-1654812 GCF_000298275.1 Orycteropus afer afer | reverse complement strand
CAGTGCACTCTGACACACAGGGGGCGCCAGGAGCCCACGCGATGGCAACTGGTTGCAAACCTGTATATTTCCGTTAGTAGAATCCTCGAGACAATTGTTCCCCAAATGCTCTGGAGTCACCTTTACCCAAGAATCTGTCTTATTAATACCTCCTTATTCGTTTCTAAGGAGCTCTGGTGGCGTAGTGCCTAAGGCACTTCACTGCTAACCAGAGGTTCAAACTGACCAGCTGCTCCTTGGAGGAAGGTTGGGCAATCTACTTCCACAGAGATACCACCTTGGAAGCCCAAGGAGAGGTCGCTATGAGTTGGATCCTACTTGACGGCAGTGAGCTTGGTTTCGGTTTATTCATTTCTAGAGCACTCTGATAGTGTAGTGGTTAAGGCACTTGATTGCTAACTGGAAGGTTGGCAGTTAAAACCCACCAGCCGCTTCATGGAAGGAAGACAGGGCAATCTACTTCTGTAAAGATTTACCAGCTCAGAAACCCAATGGGGGCTCACTATGAGTCGGAATCGACTCTATGGCAGTGGGTTTGGTTGTTTGGTTTTATTTATTTCTAGTTTCACTTCATGGTGGTTGACAAACATGTCAACATTCTCCCGCCGCTTTCATACATTTGTTGGCGATTTCTTCGTGGCCTGCGTCCGCCCAGTTTTTGAAGATGCACGTTGGTCTGGAGCCCAGAGTCTGCCCTGCCCCACACAGAATGGGACGCGAGGTGACCTCAAGCTCCAGCTCACTGCTCAGTCATGCCGGCCCTGGGCAGCCCTGTCTCTGTTTGTTTCTTTCGACGAGGACAGGAGCTGGGTTAAAATCTGTCACACTGCATCGGCCTACTTTGTCCTGGATGCAAAGCCGGCTCCTTTATGTGGCTTAATGTCGTCAAGTGCTCTTAGGCACTCCGGCTTCTGAGAGCGTTGCTTCTGCGGTGTTATATTCCTCACAATCGCAGTGACCTCCGCACCCCGCTTCTTTTATCCTGGATCCGCTTTTGTCTGATGTCACTATCGGGGACCTGCTCCCATTTTCCCATTTTTCTCATTGCCTTCATTCGCCTGGTTCTTTTCTTTCTTTCTTTCTTTCTTTTTTTTTTTTTTTTAACAGAGTCCATTTATTTCTGTTTAATGATCCCTGGGTGATGCAAACAGTTCGCACTCTGCTACTAACCTGAAGGTTGGCGGGTCAAACCCACCCAGTGCTGCCACAGAACAAAGGCCTGGAAATCTGCTTCCGTGAAGACAACCACCTAGAAAACCCTGTGGGCAGCTCTGCCACCAGGTCCCACGGGGTCGCCGTGCATGGGTATCCACTCAACAGCACCCAGGAACAAGGAACCAGCACTGGCACCTTAGGACCTAAACACCAGCGTGATTGGCATTTCTCCATTTTCCCATCACTGCCCTTGTTCTGTTCCGGGATCTCATCCAGAGGCGCTGCAGCACTGGGGACCTTTTAGTTTGAATCTTTCTAAGTCACTAAGGAGGAGCTCTGGTGGCACAGTGGTTAAAGCATTTGGCTGCTACCCAATCGTTCGGTGGTTTGAACTCACCAGCCACTCAATGGGAGAAAGATGCAGAAGTCGGCGTCTGTAAAGATTGACAGCCTTGGAAAGACTGACAGCCTTGGAAACCCTGTGGGGCTGTTCCACTCTGTCCTCTAGGGACGCTGTGAGTCAGAATCGACTCCATAGCAGTAGGTTTGGTTTGGGCTTTGTTTCCGAAGATTGACAGCCTTGGAAACCTTGTGGGGCAGTTCCACTGTGTCCTCTAGGGGCGCTGTGGGCCAGAATTGACTCAGTTCCTGTGAGTTAGGCTTGTAATCTGGGAAGGATAGATACAGCATTCTGCTGTTGTTCTACCAGTAGTCACTCTCTATTTTTGCATGAGCAAGTTTATTAATAGCACAGTGTCTATTGATTCTTCACCCATAAATCAACACTCAATTTTTGTGGGTATGATCTAGAATTTTGCCCTAGTTTTTTGCCATTGAATTACTATGTCTGTACACTGTATATTGTCTCTTAAAATTACATTTACCATTTGTTCCATAATCATACTTTCAACCTCTGGGGAGATGGAGCTGTTTTAGATCTTGATTAGGGTAGTGGTTACATAGGTACAGAAATGCCTCTAACTGGAAAAAAAAAAAAACCCAAAATCTCTGTTGATTCTAAAGGGAAAATTATAGGTGACATCCTTCAGCCCCAAGATGGACAAAGAGATGGAAACTGGCTTTTTGAAACAGTCTAGAGGAGATCTTAGTCCCAGGGTGCTTTTCTCTGGGTTTGTTGGTAAGCTTCTGCATTGGCTTCTCTCTCTCCCCTTTCATGCATTTATTAGCAATCTCTCACCTGTCTACCTAGTTTTTGAGTATGCTCACTGGCTTGGAGTGCAAACTATTTCTCTGTCCTACATGGATTTAACCTCAACAAGTTACATTGTGCATTCAGGTATAGCTGGATCTAGCTTCTGACCACAGAGTTAGGGCCCCTTCTTTGTCTCACTATGGGAATACCTCTCTGGTTGACAAAATTTAGAAGAAAAAACTCACTGCCATTGAGTCAATTCCAGCTCACAGCAACCCCCATTTGATTTCTGAGGCCGTAAACCTTTACAGAAGTAGATCACTCCATCTTCATTCCACAGAGCACCTGGTGGGTTTGAACCGATGACCTTCTGGTTAGCAGCAAAATGCCTCATGCACTATGCCACCAGAATGCCTTGTTGTTGTTGTTGTTGTTATGTGCCATCAAGTCAGACCCGACTCACAGCAACCCCTCTTTGGGTTTCCGAGGCAGTATCACTATGGAAGTAGATTGCCCCATCTTCCTTCCGAGCAGTGGCTGGTGGGTTTGAACTGCCGGCCTTCTGGTTAGCAGTCAAGTGCCTTAGCCTCTATGCTTCTCAGAATGCCTTAGGTTGGTAGAATAATACTCCTAATGTGCCCACCCCCTAATCAGCAGAGCCTGTGAATATGTGACCTCACAAGGCAAAAAAGCCTTTGCAGATGTGGTTGAGGTGAGGGTCTTGAGACGGGAGATGACCTGGATTATCTGGTGGGGATGGTCTGATGTAATCACATGGGTCCTTAAAAGTGGGAGAGGGAGGCAGAAGGGGCTTAGCGGAAGATGTGGGTGCAGAAGAGGTCTGAGTATACCATGTGCGAAAAACTCAACTCATCCTTTCTGGCTTTGAAGACCAGGATGTGGCTGTGAGCCGAGGAATATGGGTGGCCTCTGGAAGCCAGCAAAGGTGAGGAAACGAATCCTACCCAGAGTTTACAGAAATGGGACACAGCCTGGCCAACAGCTTGATTTGAGCCCTGTGAGACTCACGTCTGACTTTTGACCTCTGGAACTATATATACAACCAAGTTTGTGGTCACTTGTTACAGCAGCCATAGGAGACTCGTACATACACCCTGCAGTTTAGGGACACATCCCCATCCACCCCCAGGCTGTCACTAAAAGCCAAGGAAGACTAAAGCTTCATTTATCACAAGCTTTTTATTTGGGGGGCACCCCTGACATTCTCTCCGTCTGGCAGCCTCCAATGCTATCCAGTGAATGATCTCAAGACTTCTGAGGGGTCCTTGTCAGACGATAAAACAGCTCTACTCCAGCTGCCCCTGCTACTGACAGATGGGGAAACTGAGGCAAAAGAGGGTGGGGTGGTTCTGCCATACCCTCTGCCTGTTTTGTAAAGATGGGAGCGAGGCACGTCTTGGTGTGGGTCCTGGGCGGTGGGCTAGACTCTGGAGAGATGGGAGAGGGCCCACCTCCCAGGGCCTTGAAGCCCAGATGAGCTGGGAGGGGGCGAGGGCTGGATGAGGAAGGAGGCAGTGGGGCTTCAGGTGGGCGGGCGGTATCTGTCGCCCATGCCGGTCGTTGTTCTTCCAGCAGATCCATGTGGATCGATGCAAAATTAATTAGAGTAATCAAGTCGGCCGAGCCACAGAGATCACACTCACAGGGTTTAGGTCACTAATTGGTGGAAGCTGGCAGTGTGTCCCTGGTGTCTTTAAGGTATTAACACTTTCCCCCCCTCCGTGGATTAATTACCTTTTTTGCATCTTCCACCCCATTCATTGCTCCTGGACCTGCCCCTTCTGGGGAGGAGGAGGCCAGGGGTGTGTGGGAGGAGGTGGCACAGCGGGCTTCCTCTGGGCATACCCCTTTTGGCAGGGTGAGATGTAGAGAGAGACAGAGACCCAGGGGCAGCAGACGGCTGCATCCAACCCTGGTGCTGCAAGACCTGTGACCAAAGGGGCGTGGGTGGCATGGCATGGAGCCCCAGCTGAGTGTGGGAGTCACGCAAACAGTTGTCCACCTCGTTATCCATCGTCTGTAGTGTGTCCATCCAACCGTCCATCCATAACCATCCCTCCACCCACCTGTCCGTCCGTCCATCCATCCATCCACCCATCCATCCATCCACCACCATTCATTCCTATATCCATACATGCACAATCTACCCATACACCCATCTGACTATTCAGCCATCTGTTCATTCATACATCTCTCCTCCCGTTTGTACATCCATCCAGCAATCCATCCATCTCTCCATCCACACACCTATCCTCATCCATTTCCTCATCCATCTATCCAGATGTTCACCCATCCATCTACCTACCAGTCATCCATCCATCTACCAATCCATCCATCATCCATTCATCCATCCATCCATCACCCGTCTATCTATCCATCCATCCATCACCCAGTCCTCTATCCTCCCACCCATGGATCTGTCAGTCCGTCTCTTCCACCTGCCCACCTACCTATCCCTCTACCCATCTGTCCACCATCCACTCCGCCATTCTTCATATTTCAGCACATGCATTTGTTCATGTACCTCATCTGCCTGCGCATTCCCTTGCCCATTATGGACTTGTGTATGCTCTCACCCATCTGTCCTGCCACCTGGCCGTTCCTCTGTCCCATGAATCCCCGCTCCGCACCTTCCACCGTGAGCTAACACTGAGTGGCTTGCTCACTGTGTTCGGGGCTCTCCACAAATTTCACCACCAGCCCACTGTCGGCCCCTCCCTCCGTCTGTTCCTTCTTCTTCATTCCCTGAGTGCCCTCTCCATCCCTGTCCCTCCCTCCTTCCCTCATTCCGTGTCTGTCCCTCCCTCCCTCCATCCCTCTGTCTCTCCCCCTGTTCCTCCCTCTCTCTATCCCTCTGTCCCCCACCCAGGCCCCCATGGGTCATCTCCTTGGCAACGGTGGCCACGGGGTCAGCTGCTGGATCAATGTCCTCTCACTCGTGCAGTGCTGACCCTGGCCCCATACGGGGAGGAGGAAGTGGGGTCAGTCCTTGATTTCTGGAGGAGACTCTGTGGGGTCAGCACTGGGGTCCCTCATGGGGAATGGAGGTGGCAGTAGGGTCAGGGGGTCAGAGGTCAGGTGAGGCCTAGGCTGTGTGACCAGGGCATGCACTGATGGAATGGCCCTCCCTGGGCCTCAGTTTTCTGCAAGCCGCAGCCTCTGACTTCCAGACTCCAAGTGCAGCCCGGGCCGATTCTTTGGTGCTCTCACCAAGCAGGAGACAGAGTCCCCCAGCCAAACTGGAGGAGAACTCTGCCTCGGTCCCATTTTACAGCCGGGGAAACAAGGTCCAGGAAGAGTGACTTGCCTGGGGCCGGCCAGCCAAGCAGTGGTCAGGACTGGCACTGGACCCGGCTGTGTGCACGGCACCCAGACGAAAAGTCCACCGGTTAACAGAAGGGTCTCCCGCCTGCTTCTGAGAGTGCCCACCATTGTTGCCTGGGGGGGAGTCCACCGTTACCACTCCCGAGCAGCCCCTCGTTCCTGCTTCTAGAAGACTACACCATCGTCGCTTCTGGAAGGATCTCCCATCACTGCTTCTCTTAACTCCACCATTCCCATTTCTAGAAGGGCCCATGCTGTCGTTCCGAATGGCCCTGGGCAGGCAGGAAGCAGAGGCAGGTAGGGTGTCCCTCCTCTGGACAGCAGGCTGGCAGGGCAGGGCAAGACACCCGAAACATACAAAGGACGAAGCAAATTTGCTGACGTGGTGGCCGGCCCCTCCCTGGTCACAGGGATGAGGCGACATTCTGAGGGGCCGCACACACAGGGCAGGGGCACGCGAGGGGCCCGCCAGGACAGGAGTGCTAGGTGCAGTCGGGTGGGCTCGAAGGTGGGTGTAGACAGGCAGGCAGGCCAGGGAGCTGCAGGGAACCTGGGGGTGCTGAGTGGGGACCCGGGCGGGGAGACAGCAGGTGTGCAGCAGAGTACAGACAGCTCTGACCGACTGCCCGCTTCTTTCTGAGCCTCGGTCTCCCCACCTGGGAAATGGGCAGGCTTGGGGACCAGGCAGGAGGCCATGGGGCTCAGGCTTTGCATTGGGCCTCCAGGGCCTGTTTGCAAATTGGGAACCCAGGGCTCAGAGAGGCCAAGGGGCTGCCGCAGCTGCACAGCCTGGAGGTGGGGTCAGCTTCAAACCCAAGATCATCAAACCGTCTGGGAGCTGGTGCTGGGGGCGGGCCCGAGGGCGGAGGCTTGGTTCTGGGGGGCCTCCCTTTCCATCAGGTGGGCTGGCCCTTTAAGAGCCCTGCTTTGGCTCTGGCTCAGGTGGGTGGTCGATGGCAGCCTTGGAAACGTGATTAGATTATCTGGACTAGGAAGGGTGGCTTGGCGGGACCTCACGGGGAAGCACTTGGCTTCTCGTAAATGGCTCCCCAAAGGCATTGAGCCGGGCTGGGGGGCTCGTTCCTGGGGTGCGGGGGTGGAGTTGTCCCTGTGCCTGGCTCCAGCCCAGTGTACCCAGGAGCAGGCTGGGTAATCTATGCCCCATTTTGCGGGTATGGAAACTGAAGTGTGAAAAGAGGTACGCCTTTCTCTGGGGTTCGTTTATTCAGCTGCATTTATTGAGCACCTACTGTGTGCTGAGCCTGTGTGGATGTGTGCTGGGCGTGTGTGTATGTTAATCCAATAGTCACTACATATATATAAATAAGCCAAATGTTATTAGGATCAGTGGTGGCCCAGTGTTGAGTGCTGGCTGCTAACCTAATGGTCAGCAGTTCCAGTTCTCCAGCTGTTCCGGAGAAAACACCTGTTGTTGTTGTTGTTGTTGTTGTTATGTGCCGTCGAGTCGGCCCCGACTCATAGCGACCCCTCCTTGGGTTTCCGAGGCAGTATCACTATGGAAGTAGGATTGCCCAACCTTCCTTCCGAAGGAGAAAACACCTAGGGATCTGTAAAGATGAAACCCTGTGGTGCAGTTCCACTCTGTCCTCTAGGGGCGCTGTGAGCCGGAATCGACTCCACGGCAGTCGGTTTGGTTTGGGCTTTGCTTCTGGTGAAGATTAAACCAAATTTACTACAGTTGAGTAGATTAGACTCACAGCAGCCCCTCCTTGGGTTTCTGAGGCAGTATCTCTATGGAAGTAGATTGCCCAGCTTGCCTTCCCAGGAGTGCCTGGTGGGTTTGAACCGCCAGCCTTCTGGTTAGCAGTCATATGCCTTAAGCACTGTATCACCAGAGCTCCCTTGGAAACACTGTGGTGCAGTTCCACTCTGTCCTCTAGGTGCGCTGTGAGTCGGAATGGATGCAGGGCACCCGACAATAGCAATTATCATCAGTAGCTGTGGATCCTGCTGTGAGGGGAAGCCTTGATGCCGTCCAGCCTCTCGGTAACACAGTGGAGGGGGTTGCAACAGCTGTCAGCCTATCACACAGATGGAGAAACAGGCGGGGCCCTCCACCAGCCCGAGGGCAGTGCTAGGACCCCCAGGCCCCAGGCTCGTTGGGAGAGAGCTTCCTGATGGGACTGGCCTTTGGGAGGACCGGCCCTTCCATCAGCCCTCACCTTCGGTGCCTGCAAAGGCTCCTGGGAGGTGTTTGGCCTGGGGGCTGGAGTCAGATGTACCCCCAAGTGTGGGCAAGGAGGTGGCCAGTGCAGGAGGAGACTGGGGAGGCTGGGAGGGACCAGCAGGGTCACTGGCGAGGTGGGGCGGGGAGGACGCCCCTTCCACCCTCAATTTCTGAAGCATCAGGAGCCAGCTCCTCTCGCCTGAGGCCTGGCCCAAGCGAGAATGGATGTCACACAAGTGGCACGCACGGCCAGCACCCCTCCATCCCCAGAGGCTGGGCTTATGCACATGCATGCATGTGCACGTGGGGTGGGCCCGGCACCTGCGTCCCAGATGCGCCCCAGACGCCAGATTCTGAGTGCGCCAGGAATGTTTCTCAGTTGCCTGCTGTTGGGCACCCTCCAGTCATTTGGGCTCACAGAGACAGAGGCCTCCACGAGGTCGTGGGTGAAGAGCAGAGCTGCCCGTGGGGTTTTAGGCTGCCATCCTGACAGGCACAGAGCACCAGCGCTTTCTCCTAAACACCACTGTGGGGTTCAAACCCACGACCTTGTAGTTAGCAGCCGCGTGCTCAACCGCTGTGACACCAGGCTGCTTTATCAGCTGAGTGACTCTATTATTCGGCACAAGTGCTAACAGTAACCAACGAAGCCAGACCACGAGACAGGACTTCCGGCTGCTGCTGCTGCTGCCGCCTCGCCTCCCTGGGAGCCAGTCGACCCTCCTTCCTCACTGCCGATGTTTACTGTCACCCCAGTGACCCCAGTGTGCTCAGCTTCCTGCTGCCCCCTTAGCAGCCCTGTCAGGCAGGCACTAGGACTGGCCCGCTGTACGGAGGAGAAAACGGAGGCTCTGGGGCCACAGACCAGACAGCTGCTAATCCAGATCCGTCGGGGCCTGACCCGCTGGTCCCCTCCCGGGAAAGGGCCGAGCCATGTATTTCTGGAGGTCTGAAACAGGGAAACTGAGGCACAGAGCCAGGAGAGGCCCCGGTGTCTGGCAGACCACCCCGCAGGCAGAACTTCAACCTGCCGGTTCCCGGCAAAAGATGGGATGAGCACATTCGGGCACAACCTCACAGTGCGGCAGTCCTCCTCCTCCTTGGGGCCCGCCCTCCCCCTCCTCCTCCTTGGGTCCTCCTCCGCGCCCTCCTCCTCCGCAGGCCCCCCACTCAGGCCTGCTCCGCCGCCCTCTCAACCTTTTTCTCTGTCTCTTTCTCCTTTTCTTTCTCTGTCCCCCTCCGTCTCCCCCTCTCCTTTCTCTGTCTCCTTTCCCTCTGTCCCTCACTGTTAGTCTGTCTCTCCCCATCTCTGTCTCCCCCTCACCTCCTCTATCCCTCCTCCCCCAGCACGTCCTTGGTTCCTTGCCTTCTCTGGTGCCATCCCTCCGCCAGCTCCGCCTGCCCCTCTCTGTCGGAGGAGCCATAACTCGGGCCTCTCCAGTCCCCTAGGCACACTGCCCCATAGCCCCGCCCCTCCCCAGCAGGTCCCTGTCTGACCCCCCCCACGACAGACCCTCCAGCAGAAGGACTAGGAAAGCCAGAAGAGGACCCTCAGGGGCCAGGATCTCAGGCAGCGGGGGAGGGGGTAGGGGAGGGTGGCATCCACCCAGTGGGGCAGCAGGGCCCTGGCGTCCCCCAGCCCTGGCCCTCCTCTCACCCAGCTGCAACCTGCAGGCTGAGAGTGTGTCTGGCCCCGCCCCCACCCCCACCCCGGCCATTGTGGTGGACACAGTGGGGCAGCAGAGACAATCAATGAGCCAACCCACAAATGCCGTGGACCTCATTCCCCTCTGCCAGGCCCTGGTTGGCTGGGAGCCTCAGGGGTCTTCCCCCGCCCTTGCAGGGAGCTGAAGGGGACAGCGCAGGGGTGTTCCTGGTGCCTCACCCCCTGGCTGTCCACGCTGATGCTCCTGGGGACCCCTCAGGCCCAGGCCTTGGATTGTGACCTCCTCCCCACCCCACCACAGGTCCCCCAGGCTTGTCCTCAGCTCTGTCCAGTCCTCAGCCAGAGGCTTCTCCAACATAAAGGATGGAGGTGAGGGTGGGGAGACAAGGAGGCCTGTCCAGAGGTGTGGGGGCCTGCACATTCACCCCCAGTCTATTGTGGGGGATGCATGGGTGAGGGGGCACACCCCCCATGGACAGATGGGGAGTCTGCGGCCTGGAGAGCATGAACCCCGGGACAGGAGGGCAGGCTTTGCTCCTGCAGGTGCCTCATGGCGTTCACCAAGAGCCGCCTCCACAACCTCCACAGTGAGTGCTGACAACACCCCGGTGACCAGCCAGGCCTGCCTGAGGCCCCAGTCAAAGATGGGGGAGGCATATATGTAACAAGAGACCAACTAAAATACAGAACCAAAGACCAGCACGGCCAGGAGGGGTGAGGCAGCGAGCTTGAAGGGCAGCCATCCAAGGGCCTGATGCGCTGGGTCAGGGAGGGCTTCCTGGAGGCGGTGGCAGATCTGGGTGCAGAATGGAGAGGAATGGTGTGGAGGGCAGGAGCCAGGAAGCAGGAAGAAATTTCAAGGAGGCCTCTGAGGCTGCAAAGGGGTGGCAGAGCTGGGCCAGGTGAGGCCTTGTGGGACATGGTGAGGATTTGAGTCTGTCTCCTGAGAGCCCTGGGGAGTTACAGGAGGCTTTAGAGGAAGGGAGAAGTATAAACTGACTCATGTCTTTAACCAGCCCCTGGCTAAAGATCCAGGGAAGATGGGAGGCAGGGAGGCTGGGGAGAGACTGGGCCAGGTGGAGCCCGTGTTGGGGACACTGCTAGGTTTGCCTTCCTGTCCAGCCCCTAGACTCAGGGGTCGTCAGGGCAGCCAGGAAGGGCCAGGGTCCCCGCCGGCCCCTCCGCAGCAGTAATTAAGGGCTCCCGGCGTCCCCGCGGCGTGATGTATGTGCGCCTTAACTAATCATTTATTAGGTCGCTGATGGTTCGTCAATATTAATTCATTTATTTAAACAACTTGGCTCTGTAATGAAGATGTTGCGGGAGAGGGGAGGCCAGTGGGCAGCAGGGCTGGGAATGTGGGGAGGGGCACACACCCGGGGCTGGGATCAGAGGGGCACTGGGCACTGTGTCCAGCTGAAGGGTCACGGCCAGTCAGGATTACGCCAGCACCTTGCTGGGCAAGTGGAAACCAAGGCCAGAGCATGGAGGCCCAGTGTGGTCAGGGAGGGTGAGGACAGTGGCCCTGCACTGCCGGCCAGGCCTCCTCCTGCTGCCCTGCTTTAGAGGGCAAGTGCCAAGCAGGTGCCTGCCCGCTAATGTGCCAGTGTTCAGCCTGGCCTTTCCCCTTCATCATCCTCTGCCTGGGGAACCCTTCCCAGGCTCTGCCTGGAGGATTTGTCTGGTGGACTTTCAACAAGATCATGGCCCTCTCCTGCTCAAAAGTCACCCATGGCTCCCAGTGTCCTCAGGACAAAATGCAACTCCTCCTGTGGCCCCGTCTCCTGCTCTCTGCCTTTGCTAACTCCGTTGCCCGCGGCTGTTGGTCCGCCCTTCCAGCCTCACCCCCACCTCAGGGCCTTTGCATGTGCTATGCCACTCCCCCTTAGCCCCTGGACCACTCCTCCCTCAGCTCCTCGTTGGCAAATTCCCTCAGGGCTCTGTGTCATCTCCAAGGTCTCCCGCATCCTTCCTCTGGATTCTCCCACTTAAAAAAAAAAACCTACCACTAAATTATGACGTGGACTATGCAACAAAATGGCAACAAGGCAGAAACCAAGGCAGAGGAGCAAGCGGTCTGAGGTAAAGGCAAGGCCTGGGCTGGAGCAGGCACTGCTCTGCCCTGTGGGGCCCAGGCTGGAGATCCCGTGCTCCTGGGATTCGGGGTGTGGAAATTTAGGGATTTCAGGGCATGGCTGGCTCTCGCGGCTTTAGGGTTTCGTGATTCGGGATCTTGGAGTTTCAGGGCCCTGCAGTTTCCAGGCTTGGCCTCAGTGTTCCTCTCCGGGGCTACAGTGGGCTCTGGTACAGCAGGGACTGAGAGGATGGCGCGGGCAGTTTCCTTCTGATGCACACGGGTCGTTGAGAGTCAGAGGCCACTCGACAGCACCTAGCAGAACAACAGCTGCAAAGGGGCCTCGGAGGGAGGTGGGCACCGCTGCAGAGGAGTTTCTGTGCCTCTGGCACCAGGGGCTGGCTTTGGTCACCTCCTCTTCTTCAGCAAGGCTTGATGCACGGTCGGTCAGCAGAGACCATGTCCGAGGTTAAGAAAGACGTGCTGCAAACCTCATAATAACAAAGGCTAGTGTTTTCCGAGGAGCCCTGGTGGCACAATGCTGAGGCGCTCAGCTGCAAAACACAAGGTCACTGGTTTGAATCCACCTAGCAGTTCTGAGGAAGAAAGATCCGGCATTGTGCTTCCATTAAGACTACGGCCCAGAAAACCCCACGGGGCAGTTCTCCGTCCCTGTGCTGGTGTCAGTGGGGATCGACCCGAGGCCTGCAACAATGCTTCTTGGTCAGTGCAAGACGAGCCTCTCTGTGCTCAGCCTCTGCCTGTCACTGACACCCCCACCATCCCACTCTACAGAAGGGGAAACCAAGGCACGGAGCGGTTCGGTTAGTGGCTTCACATCTCCTACTGAGTCAATGTCAAAGCCAGGACTCAAGCTCAGGCCTCCAGCCGGGACGCTTGGGCTCCAGACAGTCCATCTAGCCTGGCTTGTCCCCTGCTGTAGGACCTCCAGGGGTCCCCAGTGCCCACACCGTCACACCCTGAGGTCTGACCTCAAGGCCCAGATGTCCCCCACTGCCCACACCATGCCTCTGCACACTTAGTGCCCTCCCAACAGTCTCCCATCACTCAGAAGCCTGAGCTCATGGCCCCCTTGGGACCCTGTGACTTGGCTGTTCACACGGTGGGCACGTCCCTGGGCTGTGGGGAGGCCAGCCAGCTGCTCTCTCGGCCCCATGGCTTCTGTCCCTTGTCCTGGCTCCCACCCAACCTCTGAGCGAACTGCCCAATTGATAGTTGAGGAAAGGGGTTCCATCAAGTTAGCAGGCTTCTAAATTTAGCCCAAAGCAAACTAAAGCAGGCGTGGTGGAATCGACTCCAGGTCACGGTGGACAGCACGCTGCAGGGTCTGCGGTGGTGGGCTGTGGGGACACTGGTCTCCAGGCCTGTGTTCTGAGGCACCTCTCAGTGGGCTTGAACCCCCAACCTACAGTTATCAGCTGAGCGTGAGAACCGCTGGCACCTCCCAGACATGAATTGTAACAACAGTAAAATAATATAATAATAATAATAATAATAATAATAATATAACCCTCAGTGCAGGGCTGCCACGATTATGCCAATTGTTCATTCATTCATTCATCCACCCCTCTGTGTCCAGACCCTGCTTGTGTGAGGCTGGAGTCCTAGAGAGCCCTCGGGCCTGGCCTGGCTCTGAGGGACCCTGGTTTGAGATGACCCGGGCCCGGCACACAGTGGGAGCCCTGGGCTGGCCTGTGATATTGTGTGACATTGACCCTAATGTGTGCTCATGTGGAGGGCATGTGATGCGGACTGGGGGACAGGCACCACCCCCTCCAGGCTCAGTGTGACATCATCTCTAAGTCTGAGGGCAGAGGCTGGTACGCAGCAGGTGCTCATCAGTGCTCCCCGCCCAGGAGGCGCGGAGACGGAGCTGGACACAGGCGTCCCCAGCACCACAGGGTCAGTGAGCAACTGAGGGTGAGATGCTGGGGCGGGGCTGTGGGCTCAGAGGGGCTGAAGGCTGGGCCTGCAGTGACGGACGGTGGGGGGTGGGGAGGAGGGGAGACCTGGCAGAGCCATCGGCGCGTGGAGAGGCCCCAGGTGTAGAAGGACATTAGAAATCACACCCGTGTGGGGCAGGCTCAGAGTGTCTCAGGCCTGTTAGAATCTTGGCTCCATCCAGAGGGCACTAGGGAGCTGTGGCGTGTCTCAAGCAGGACCATGCCCCAGTGTGCCCTCAAGAATTGTCACTCCACTCTGGGTCAGAGAAGGAGCGTGGAGCACCGCCAGGAATCTGTGACGTGGGGAGCGTGGATGGGCACCTACCGAATACCAGCCTCTGCCTCACACTTAGAGATGACATCACCCTGAGCTGCAAGGGGACGGTGCCTGTCATTTGGTCCCCATCACAGGCCCCGCATGTGGCCACACAGTAGGCCAGCGTCACAGTATCGCAGAAGGCTCCCACTGTGTGCTGGTCCCTTGGTCCTAGGATCTCCTGGGGCTGCAAGTGGTGAACTCACTTGGCTGCTCATCGAAAGGCTGGAGGCAGTGGCCACTCAGAGGCCCCTCGGAGGGAAGGCCTGGCAATCTATTTCTGGTAAACCAGCGCCCGAAGCCCCGTCGAGCACAGTGCTCACACACGAGGCCGTTGTGAGTCCGAGTCCACTCCGCGCAGCCGGTCTGGGTTTTGGGGTCCTGGTCCAGATGGAGACTACTGAAACATACAGGGCCGGGAGGCGGATCTTGGTGGCTGGAGCATGGGTGACCGGCCACACCAGCACCACCCATCCACAGAGAACGTCCCCACGTTGCTGGGGAACCCCGGCGTCACAGCCTGCTAGCCGCTCTGATAATGCTTATGGTGGCGGCGGCGGCGGCTGGGACATTAAAGTTAACTTCCTCTTAAACAGACTTAATTAGTGTTCTCCAGCCCCACATAAATTAACTGCGGCCACCCGGCGCGGAGGCTGGGAGCGCCGGATCGATGGGGCGGCCGAGCACTGCGCGGAAGCCGCTGGCCCCTCCGTCAGGCGCGCCTGCCCATCCCGGCTCACAGCTTGATCTTCCCTGGCCCAGCCCGGACAGCCAGAGGAAGACAGTCGAGGGCTCTGGATGGGCGCTGGTCCCTCTCGGAGCCTCAGTGTTTGCATCTGTAAAATGGGGTGATGGTCGGAAGAGACCGCGGTTGGCGGAGTGGGGGGAGAAGCAGTTAATAGCAGTCCCAGGGCAGCAACCACGGTGGAAGGTCATGGAAGGAGGAGGCTGTTGTTAGGGGCTGTTGAGTCGATCCTGACTCCTGGCGACCCCCCTATGTGCGGAGTAGAACTTAAAACAACAAACCCACTGCAGCTGAGTCAGGTCTGACTCACAGCGACCCCTCCTTGGGTTTCCAAGGCGGTATCACTACAGAAGTAGATTGCCCAACCTCCCTTCCAGGTAGTGGCTGGTGGGTTTGAACCTCCAGCCTTCTGGTTAGCAGTCAGATGCCTTAGGCACTACGCCACCAGAGCTCGCACAGAGTAGAACTTACCCAGAGGGTTGTTTAGGCCTGGGGTCCCCAGGAGTCGGGCGACTCGACAGCAATCAACAGCAGTCCTTGAAAGGGGACAGTGGCCACCAATGCCAGTCTCCCTCTCCTTTTCCAGACACGTCCACTGCGGTGGGAGGAGGTGAGTGACTTGTCCAAGGTCACAATGGCATCTGGATTTGAACTCAGCGTCCAGTCGCAGAGCTGAGGGACTGAGATTTTGTGAAGAGTGAGTGAGCCCCTCCTGTGGCACCAGTTATGGTGGTTGTGGGCCGGAGGGGGCCTACAGGATCTGAGAACCCTCCAGTAGTTCCTGCACCCCAAAGCTTGGTGAAAAAGGAGAGTGCCCTCAAGAGCCCATAGGTTTGAACAGGGTAGAGAGGCCCCAGGAGGTGGAGGCTGAAGCACCTCTTAGATCACCCCTGTTGATAAGCCCACCCTGACTGCAGGCTCACCCTCTAAGGCCTGTGGGTGGGCAAGGGGCTCTAGGAGTTCTCTGAGTGGGGACCGAGACTCCATTCCTGCACGTTTCCACAAAGGCATTAAGGATCTCCTGGGCTTGGCACTGGGGTGAGGGCATTGACCATAATGGGTGTGGGCCCTTTCCGGTTAAAGTCAAACAAATGAATGTCTAATGAGAAAACCATGGAGCCTGATTGGCAGGGCAGAGTGAAGGTGGGGTGGAGGAAAGAGGGTTAGAGACCAGGCAGAAAAGACAGAAGGGGCTGCAATTTGGGATTTACTAAGGGGGCCTAGGGGGTGCAACAGTGAAATTTTCCCTTGGAAAAACCTCTTCTGGTTGCCACCTGGAAGGTGGGCTGTCGGGGCAGGAGGGAGGCAGGAGGCAGAGGGAGGTGGGAGGGCAGGTCCAGGGCAAGACCAGAGGGTGCTGTTTGTCTGTGGGGGGCACAGGGGTGTGGAGATGTGGCCAGATCTGGGGTAGTGTTTGAAGGGGGGGAATGAAAGAATCAGGGAGCCCCCCAACCCCTGCTGGACCAGTCCAAAGATGGTGGTCTGTGTGGCAGGGGCAGCAGAATCTCCCGACTGGCCCTCCAACCACCCGACCCCGACAGGCGGGCACCGATCGTGGTGACTCGGGCTGCTGGAATTATTATCCATAAACATATTTCAAGGCTGCCATGCGGTCAGTCCCAAACCTGTGCATCTGGTGACTGCATGGAACTCAGTCAGGATCATTCTTGGCCCAGAGGGGGTGAGTGTCTGGCCCCGTGTCACACAGCCGGCCCCCTCTGGCTGGCCTCAGCTTACACAGTGGGGTTTCTTGTAGACCCCTCCAGAAACAGGGTTGCCAACAAAGGCTGTGTTGTTGTTGTTGTTATGTGCCCTCGAGTCGGATTTGACTCATAGCGACCACTCCCTGGGTTTCCGAGGCAGTATCACTACAGAAGTAGATTGCCCAACCTTCCTTCTGAGGAGTGGCTGGTGGGTTTGAACCACCAGCCTTCTGGTTAGCAGTCAAGTGCCTTAGGCACTATGCTACCAGAGCTCCCAAGGGCTGTGTAGGAAGAGGAAGCTGGTCTGGGTGTAAACTCCCCTCCTTCCAGCTGTGCCTTGGGGACCTGCCAGGCTGGGGTAACCCCACACAGAGTCCCCCAGCTTGAGGGGGCAGGGCAGGGGAGTGGAGGGGGGTGAGGCACTGAGAGGGGAGTGCAGGAAGGAGTCTTAACTCAGGCTTGGACAATTCCAGCTCCTTTGGGGCCTCAGTTTCCCCCTCTGTAACAGGGGTGCGCAGCCCTGAGGGGCGCTGCTCAGCCAGGATCTGCCTGCCAGGCCTCTCCACCTGGGTCTGGGTGAGTGCCAGGCAAACTGTTTGTTTTCCCTTCTCCCAAACAATAACAATAATAGTACCTGCCTTCATAGGCTCGGAGCCCCGGTGGCGCAGCAGTTAAGCTCGTTGCTGCTAGCAGAACGATTGGCCGTTCCAACCCACCGGCCACCTGCTCCACTGGCAAAAGATGAGCCAGTCAACTTCCTTAAAGATTGGAAACCCCATGGTGCAGTTCCACTCTGTCCTCTAGGGGCACTGTGAGTGGGAATTGACTCCAGGGCAGTGGATTTGAGCTGTTGATTTTTTGGTCTTCGTGGCTCAGCAGAGGGCAGAAAGGGACTTCCCAGACCCTCCCGTGGCGTGAGTCAATTGTCTTCTGTCCCAAGCTGTGTGCTAGTGATTGGTGATTGGAGGAAAATGACATGTTTGGAAATCGAGGGTCCTGGTGGGTCTGAGCTTGAATCCTCTGAAGGCTATAAACCTGAGTTCGAATCAGTCTACCACCAACCAGTGGGAATCCTGGGCAAAACGCTTGAGTTCCTCCTGGCCTGCAAACTGGTATGGTGGGCGGCGGGGATGGAAAAGGCCAAGTTCTGACACAGTTGGCACAGGAATGGGAGCCGGGGATTAAGGCACCGTGCCCGCTGCCCCTCATCGGCTCTGGGCTCACATTCTGGTTGGTGTCTCCTGCACCCGGCTGCTGAGTGAGCGAGTGAGTGAATGAATGAATGATTTGCACAAATGCCCTCTTCCCAATAGGAGACCCGGTGACCCTCGTGGATGACATGGGCTAGCTCTCCATCTCTTTGAACCTCAGTTTCCCTGTTTTAAGATGGCCACAATTGACATCCGTGCCCCTCACTTGAGCCAGAAACAGACCCTCACCGGATCCAAGGATGGCTTCCTCCCAGCCAGGCTGCGTTCTTCAAGCCGGTTTGCATGCTCTGGGGGACTGGGAGCTCACCCCCTCCAGACAGCCCTTGAGTGCAGGTTCGGGCAGCCCAGGTAGACAGCCAGTGATGATCAGGCTGGCCCGGCATGGGTCTGGGGGAGGCAGTTCTGAGAAGAGGTGGAGACAGTTCTCAGAAACCCCGACACCCCAAGGGATTCCTTTCCCCTTCTCAGAAACCCTCCCCCACCAACCCGGGAAGAGGCCTGCCCAGGAATCCAGGCGGGGCTCAGCCAGCCCCAGACACCTGCCCTGGCAGCCCGCTCCCCCGCCAGGCTTCCTCGAATCCTGGTCCAGCCGTGTCCCCCCAAGCCAGTGTCTCCCTTCTCCCACCCCCCCCCAGGACCCCCCTTCTCCTCCACACCTAGGCCCGCCTGCCCTGCTCCCTTCCCAGTGTCCATGCCAGCTTCGTTGTTCTACCGAAAATCAGCTGCCATGGAGTCAGTCCCGACTCCTGGTGACCCCACGGGTCAAAGTAGAACGGTGCTCCATGGGATTGCTGATGGCTGCCCACGTGCCTCTGGGGGACTCGAACCTCTAACCTTTTGGTGAGCAGCCCAGCTGTCTGCACCACCCAGCGACTGCCCTTGTGCTGAACTCAGAAACCCACTGCTGTCGACTGGATTACGACCCACAGCGCCCCTAGAGGACAGAGTGGAACTGCATCACAGGGTTTCCAAGGCTGTCAATCTTCATAGAAGCAAAGCCCAAACCACACCCACTGATGTGGAGTGGATTCTGACTCACAGCGCCCCTAGAGGACAGAGTGGAACTGCACCACAGGGTTTCCAAGGCTGTCAGTCTTTAGGAAGCTGACTGCCACATCTTTTTCCCAAGGAGCAACTGGGAAGGTTCGACCCACTAACCTTTCAGTCAGCAGCTGAGCACTGTAACCACTGTGCCACCAGGGCTCGCTCCGTGTTATACTCCTGAGCGAACAGCTCTCCTACCCCTGCCCTGCTAGCGACAGCTTCACCACATTGCTCCTGTCTGGGTAAACTCTGCCACTTTGGGGTGGAATCTGGTGATTTCAGGACCCGCACTCTAACAGGGCACGGATGTGGGGGCTGCTCCTGCTCTGGCCAACCTCTGCACCCCCCATTCAGCGGCCCCTGCCCCACTCAGCCATACCTACCCTCCTGTCCTGAGATGAACAGGACGCCCCTCAAATTGCTGTCAGCCTGGAACCTGTGAAGGTGTCCATGTTATAAGTAGGGTCTTTGCAGATGCATCTTTGAACCGCCTACCTTTTGCTTAATAGCCAAACACCTAACTGTTTGCGCCAGGGCTCCTGGTGTCCTTGTCAGAAGAGGGAGATTTGGGCTGAGAGACGCAGTGGGCTGGTGGCCAAGTGCTGTGGGGATTTGCAGCCCCTGGAACTCTTGGCCGTTACTGTGGGGGAGGGGTGCAAAATGGTCCGGCCACTTTGGCAGTTCCTCCTCCTCTTTCTCTTCTTCCTCTTCCCCTCCTTCTTTTAAAAATAACTCTTTTTTTATTATGATGATGGTAATATAGACATCACAGAATTGGCCATTTTACCCATTTTTAAGCATGCAGTCCAACTGTTTTAAGTGCTTTCACTGTGTTATGCTACCATCAGCACTATTGCCAGAACTTGCGGCAACCCTGTGCCCATGAAACAAGAATCCCCCCCGTCCCTGGCATGCACCGGTCTACCTGCCGAGTGCAGGCGTCGGTCTGTTCTAGGGATTGCCTGTCGTGGGCTCAGATGCTGTGTGGTCTCGTGTCTGGCTTGCCTCCCCCCGCACCGTGTTGTCGAGGCTCTCCCACGTGGAAGCGAGTACCATGCTCCCTTCCTCCTGAGGCTCAGTCCAGTCCCACTGTGTGCGTGGACCACGCTTTGTTTCTTCACCCACTGGCAGACACTTGGTTGTGTCTACCTTCTGGCTGCCCAGCAGGTCACACCAGTGACCAAGGGGAGCCATGCCATCCCGGAGCAGCCAGGCCCCTGACTTTTTAAGAAATCCTGATTTATAAATATTGTTGGTGCATTCAAGTTTATAGATAAACACGGGGTTGCAGATAAACTTTTTTTTTTTTTTTTTTATTAAGGTGGAATTCACATAACTGATGATTTAAGTATTTTGTTTTTTAAATGTATTGTGATAAAATATATGTAACAAAAGTTTGGCACTTTTACAGATTTTCAGTGTACAATTCAGTGACAGAAATTACATTCGAAGAGCTCTGGTGACACAGTGCCTAAAGCATTTGACTGCTAACCAGAAAGTTGGTGGTTCAAACCCAACAGTCACTCCATGGAAAGAAGATGGGGCGATCTGCTTCCATAAAGAATCCACTGGAACAAACAACAAATATGAACCCCTTTGTAAATACAATACTGAGTTGTCAATGAAAGCAAACATGGTTATAGGGACGGATAGATGGGTGAACAAGCTAAACAATTATGTATGTCTAAATGGAGAGTGTATCCAAGATCATATACAGGGTTGGCAGACAATGGGCCTCTCGAAGAGTATGAAGGGATGGACACTGGGAGGAGGTAACTATGGGGAGGAAGTGGGAGGGGAGCTGCTGCATTGTAAATTTTGGTCAATGACATGAGACAAAGTATATGTGAACTGCTGTATGAAAAGTGAATTTACTCTGTAAATCTTCACCCAAATCCTAATAAAAAAAAAAAAAAGAATCCACTGGATGGCAGTGGGTTTGGTTTTAATTACATTCGACATTTTACACGGCCATCACTACCCTCCATTTCCCATGTTTTCCATCCCCTCAACCAGAAACCCGGTGGCCATGAAACAAATTGCCATCTGAAGGTGCATGCTTCAGTGGCATTCAGTCCATTCACAGTGCTGTGTGACCACCAGCTCCATCTAGCTCCAAAATGTTCTCGTCCCCCCAAAAGGAGACCGTCAGAGCCTTTTTTTATAAATAGTTGTATTGGCACACAATACACAACATGTATATGTTATCTGTGGCTGCTGTCACACGGATGCCTGGATGGCGCAGATGGTGAACACACTCAGCTGCTAACCAAAGGGTTGTCGGTTCAAGTCTACTGGGAGGTGCCTATGAAGAAAGGTCTGGCTATCTGCTTGTAAAGATTCCACCACTGCAAATCCTGCAGGACACAGGTCCTCTCTGGCACCCATGGCACTCATGGCTGCCAGCCAGAGTCCACTCAATCGCAACTGGTGTGTTTCGCACTTTGGAGGCTTTGAGCAGTCCCGACAGAGACCGGCCTGTAAAGCTGGAGGTGTTGACTCTCTGGCCCTCAGCTGGTTTGCTGAGCCTGCTCTAGAGGGACCCAGGAGGAGGTGGGGCCACAGGGACAGAGCTGTTGTTGTTGTTATGTGCCGGCGAGTCATACCTGACTCATAGCGACTCCTCTTTGGGTTTTCTAGACGGTATCTCTACGGAAGTGGATTGCACAACCTCCTTCCGAGGAGTGGCTGGTGGGTTTGAACCGCCAGCCTTCTGGTTAGCAGTGAAGTGCCTTAGGCACTGTTACCAGAGTAGAGGGAGTATTTTCTAGAAGGTTCAGGAGGCAAGACCTTGGAGGTGTTGAGGGGACTCAGTGGGGTGCTGCAGGGAGGAAGTTAGGTGTCTCTAGGTGGAGGATCCAAGGCACTGGGCTGATTCAGGGACAGGGGCAGACGACGGTTTGGGAGGAATACACTGAGGCTCAGTGAGCCGGGCAGAGCTGGGGACCGGGACCTGTGGAGAGGGCCTGTCGGGGAGGCCTGGGGTGAGCACAGGCCTGGAATCTTCCGAGAGGCCTGGGTGATCCTGCTGCTTGAGTTAAGAAAGGCCCCTGCTTTGACCAAGCCTCCTCGCTGTCTTTTGGGTACACCTGCGACCCACTGGGCCCCGCACCCTGGACATCCCAAGGGGCCTTGAGTTTGGGGAAGGCAGGCAGACCTTGGGTCCAGGCAGCTGACCTTGGGGACTGCTGAGGGGGTCCCAGGGACACAGCAGAGTCTGATAAGACCTGATTGGCAGGGAACATTCAGGGCCAAGCCAGGAATCCTGAGCCACGTTGTTGCCCAGCGTTTGGAATGGCTGTAAGTGATGTAGCCCAAGAGCTGTGTGGTGTGGTGAGGGCAGGCCTGGCACTGGGGTCCGGTCCAGCTTGGACAGTGCTCTGGAACCCCGAGGAGCAGGGACTTGATCCCACAGACAACAGGGATCCTGGAGCAGCCACCGGATGCCCCATCCAGCCACAAAGAGGACCTTTAAACACTCCCCAGACCCCCTATCTGCACTTCAACTGGGCACCTCCCATGGCCTCTGCAGACCCTATGCCTGACACCTCACACCCCGGACCTCACCCCAACCCTCCCTGGCACAGACCCTGGCCATCTGAGGATGTCCGGAAAGATAGGTAATGGGGATGGGGCGGGCGGGCAGGCGGTCGATGGCTACGCCGGCCTCCACAGGGCGGGTGGAAGCGAGGCCCAGGCAGGCAGCCGGCTGCCCCCACTCGAACCTCCAGGAAGGCAGATAAGACGCGGGGACCCTCTCGAGTGACTCCGGGCGCCCCTATCTCTGGTGGAAGGACCCAGTTCCTGAATTGCCCCGATGGGCCTCGCCGCAGGCCTCCAGCGAAGCCTTTAATGGCCTGGGCCTAATGTTTTATTGTTGGTTTTAAAAGTGTAATTAGTTCAAGTGTAAACAGAAAAAACCTGCTTAATTAAGAATTTTTAAACAGGGGCATAAAGCGGTGGCGGAAGCATCACCGAGCCCCGAGCAGCCTTCATAAAATCGATCGGGAAGAGGCTCCGCGCCCAGGGGCCGGCCGGGGTGGGGGTGCGGGGGGGCCGCTGTGGAGACCTGGATGGATGCCACTGGCCCTCCCTGTGCCTGGGGGACTGGCCGGCTCATTCACGATGGGGTCTCGGGACGACGCTGAGTGATTTTTACGCATTAATGAAGATGACAGTTGGCCAAGGCAGACTGTCTAAGGAGCCTTTGTGGGTGGCTGGGAAGCCATCCCTGGGAGCAGAGCTGGCTGGGTGGTGGGAGGCCATAGCGGGGGGCCCTTGTCCTCCAGCCCTCTGTGGACTGTGGCTGTGAGCCCCCTTGGTGCGGCACATGCCCAAGGTGTCACTCTGCCAGTCTCCGTGGCTAAATGCCGTCATGAACACCCGCCTCCTTTGCCATGAGACCAGGACTCGATGGTGCCTGGCCACCATTACTGAATGCAGATCAAAGATTTCAGAGAAGACTCCTGATCAAAAGGGGAAAAGCGGAACAGATTTGCAAATTCACATGGAATCCAGACTTTCTGGAGCCATGGAGGCTGGATGAACCCCCGAAACTGTTGCCTCGAGATCACCTTTAAACCTTAAGCTGAAAATATCCCCTGAAATCTTTACACCAAACAGCACTGTTGTTGTGTGCTATGGAGCTGATTCCAACTCATAATGACCCTATAGGACAGAGGACAACTGCCCCACAGGGTTTCCAAGGCTGTGAAATCTTTACAGAAGCAGACTGCCACATCTTTCTCCCACGGAGCGGCTGGTGGGTTTGAACCGCTGACCTTTCAGTTAACAGCTGAGCTCTTACCCATTGTGCCACTAGGGCTCCCTCACCAAACACTCGTTTAATTATAAAGACTGTCTGTCGTGAGCACTGTGCTCTTTTGAAGAACCGTCTCTACGGGATCAGGCTGACAGCAGCAACTCGAAAGATTCTACAGGAAGCTCGGAGGAGGGAGTTCATGTCAATGGGGGCAGAACCACTCGGAAAGGGAGGGTAAGAGGGGTCGCACACTTGAAGAATGCCATCCATGTGATGGAAATGTACACGGAGAGACTGTGGAATGTGTGTAAGTCCTTCTGTGTAGGTTAACAACAACAAAATACATTTTTCAGAGACTTTGCCAGTCTCGGTCATGTCGGCTAGATCTGGCCTGTCTCTGGCATGTGGGGGAGCCCTGGTGCCACAGCCTCCACACCCCACTCAGTGCAGGCCTGGCCTGCCAATGCACAGCAGACAGGGAAAGCCCTCAGAGGCCTCGCTTCCCACAGTCACAAACGCAGCCCCAGGGGGAGCCCCAGGCCGGACCCGGCTGCTCAGCAGGCAGGGAGTCCTGAGACCCATCCCTAGAAGACCCCCGAGCGCCCAGGTGGGCCAGACGAGCTCTCCAAGACTGGGGCATGGCGGCTGCAAATGTCACAGTGCTGAGACGGAGGGGGCATTTCAGAAGGGTGAGCGGTCGACGGTCCCCTCCGGCGCCAACCTGATGTCAGGGTGGAGAGTCTCGTGGGTCATCAGCCAGGCTGGGCAGACGCGGGGCAGGGATTCTGTGCCCGCTTCCCTCAGTGCTCCTCTAGAACAGAGCTGGTCACCCTCGCCTCTTGGCAACCTCACTTGTATATATGTATGTATGTATACATACATACAGTTCAAACCCACTAGCCACTCCTTGGAAGGAAGGTTGGGCAATCCTACTTCCGTAGTGATACTGCCTCGGAAACCCAAGGAGGGGTCGCTATGAGTCAGGGCTGACTCGACGGCATATAACAACAACAAAACAATATATACATAATTTACTGTCGTTGAGAATATGCGTAGCAGAACATCCATTCAACAGCCTCTCCGTGTACAATGACGCTTCTATTGACCACGTTCTTTGGTCTGTGCCACGGTTCTCACCCTTCTTCTCTGAGTTGTTTCTTCCCCACTGACACAAACTCACTGTCCCCCAAAGCGTCTCATCTAACCTTTTGAGTTGCTGTTGTCAATTTGATCCTGCAGAGACAGGTCTTACGCGCGCAACCTGCTCAAGGCAGACGGTCTTCACTAATTAAGCTAACCTACTGTTGGCTTAAAGAGGGCTTTGGGGGACACCCTTGGTGACTTCTGAGGATGGAGATCCACTGTGTTCCCAGAGTGGCTGGCACCCAGGGGTGGCAGGGAACGCTTCCCACCCTGCAGCCTAATAGATTCACAGAGATTTGGGTGGTCTTGTTTACCTACCCCTTCCGGACTCTCCTCTCCTCCCTGGCGTCTCCTTATATCTGAGCTGGGACAGGAGATGGGCTGGATGTGTCCCACTGTCTGGACATGCAAGCTCTCTGGTGACGCTGCCCATGTGACAGACGTGGACACGGGGGCTTCCCCAGGTTACCTGCTGATTCAAGAGTCTGACCAGGTTCTGCCTGCCCTCAAGGAATGAGTTCAGACCCACCAACCCACCTGGAGACCATCAGGTCAAGGCCCTGTGACGAGACCACCCTGTTTCCAGGACAAAGTGGTGCCTTAAGACCTTTGTGCAGGGGATCCCAGCACCCCTCCCCCTGGTCTGGGGTTGCAGTTCAGGTGGTCAGAGAGGCTTTGAGGGCAGCCCTGTGGGTCCAGATGGTGCCCGGGATCATCTTACTTCCAAAGGGACAGAGATGGGGCTAGGTCCTTGTCCGTGCTGCCCACCTGCCCACTGGGGCAGAAGGTCTACAGCCTGGCCTCCACAGCACAGTGGCTGCCCCTAGATGAACAACAGCGGTAGTAATACCAGGAGGGCACCTTGCAGGCTGGGGTTGGGGGCCTAAGCCACGCCCGCTCACGCCACGCCCGCTCACGCCACGCCCGCTCACGCCACGCCCGCTCACGCCACGCCCGCTCACGCCACGCCCGCTCACGCCACGCCCGCTCA
>NW_006922053.1:1617707-1628282 GCF_000298275.1 Orycteropus afer afer | reverse complement strand
ACCTTCCTTCCGAGGAGTGGCTGGTGGGTTTGAACCGCCAGCGTTCTGGTTAGCAGTCAAATGCCTTAGGCACTATGCCACCAGAGCTCCTTCTGTGAAGAATACTATCTTGGAAAACCTCTGGGGCAGTTCCACTCTGTCCTCTAGGAGTGCTGTGAGTCAGAACCAACTCCACAGCAGTGGGTTTGGTTTGGGCTTTGCTTCTGTGAAGATTGACAGCCTTGGAGACCCTGTGGGGCACTCTGTCCTGTAGGGGTGCTGTGGGTCGGAATTAAATCGATCCCAGTGGGTTTGGTTTGTGCCTTTGTGGGTTTGCATGCTTCCGCTTTACTTCCATCTCTCTCTATGTATCTTTGTCTCTCTCTGTATCTCTCTCTCTCTGTCTCTGTTACTCTCTCTGCCCCTCTGGGTGTCTCTATCTGTATCTCTATCTTTCTGTTTATCTCTCTGTGTCAATCTCAGTCTCTCTCTCTCCCTCTCAGAATGCAAATTAGCCTAAAATCTTCCCTTACAAAGCACCCCCAGGAACCCCAAAGGGAAGTCCTCAGACCAGCCCCCAGCGTAGGCCAGGGCTGGGTCAGGGTCGCCTCCCTACGGCCTCTTGTCAAGGGCTGTCCAAGTTTGAACGAGTTCCCAACACATAAAGCCACGAGATTTCGAGGCCAAATCGGAGTTTGGCCCATGGGCTGCAGCCTGCTTGGACTGCATTCTGGTGAGGTCCCCGGCCTGCAGACCGGCCCAGGCAGGCCCAGGCATGGCTCATTGGTCCCTCACCATCTGTGAGGAGGGGTCTAGGCTGCAGATGGACAGACTGAGCTGCCGCTCTCTCCTTTCCCCACCTCATGGCGGGAATCCAGGAGCACTGGACTGGGAGTGACACCTTCCACCTGGGACTGAATTCTCAACCCAGCACCCTCAGGGTGCTTATCTGCAAAATGGGGTTCTTATCTAGGCAGTGACCCCAGGTCCTAGATGAGCAGAGGCTCAGAGCAGAGAAGATGCATGTGGGCATGAAAAACCAGAAATCCAGCAAGCAGAAGCTAGAGTCCAAGGACGGGACAGCTGCAGGTGCGGCTTGATCCAGCAGCACAGCCCTAGACTCCAGCAGGGCTGCCGGCAGCCTCTTCCCTCCTGCTGGCCCATCAGGGGAGACAGAGAGGGAAAGGAACACAGAGACACGCTGAGAGTCAGGCTCTCATCTGCTCTGTCCTGTAGGGTCACTGAGTCAGAATCCACTCTGTGGCAGTGGGTTTTGGGTTTTTCTAATCTCCCTCCTGGCCACCCAAGGCCTGACTTTTGCTTTGATTGGATCAGTTTAGTTCACATGCCCACCCCTGAGCCAATCTCCCTGCAGCCTAGAATGGAGGAGTCTGATTGGCTCTGCTCAGGGCATGTGATCCTCCAAAAAACAAAACGAAGCAAAGCAAAGCCCAAGCAGCTCTGGCGCCATAGTGCCTAAGGCGTTTGACTGATAATCAGAAGGTTGGTGGTTCGAACCTTCCAGCCACTCCGCAGAAGGAAGACTGGGCAATCGACTTTCATAAAGATTTACCACCTGGGAAACCCAAAAGATGTCTCTAAAATTGGGAAGGGAGTCTTGCCAAGGCCAAACCTGTGTCCTGGAGTCCCTTCCTCTCAGGGGAGGGGTGGGGGAGGCAGCAGAAGGGCAGTAGCCGGGCTTCTCCTCTGAAGCTCACCCTTCTTTCTTCCCTGCTCGGCTCCAGCTTGTCTTTCCAAAGGCCCCTCCTCCAGGCAGCCCTCTCTGACCACCTCCGTGCAGGCCCTCCGGATTAAGAAACCCCCCTTTGGCTTGGCCCTGGCAAACGGGGCATGTCCAGCTCCATCCCCCACCACCCCCCCCAAGGCTGGGGGCTCTTTGAGTCCACCTGGGATTCAAGTCCCCCCTCCCTCTGCCCTGGCTGTGTCCTGGGGCATGCTGAGCTCCCTCCCATCCATCCACCCCTGCCTCAGTTTCCCCATCTGTAAAAACATGTCTAGAGGACTTAGCTCGTCAGGGAGCATTTGGTGGGGTGCAACAGGGTGCCCCCACCCCGCATGTGGCCAGATAGAACGGAAGGGGGAGGGGGGAGAGGCAGGGAGGGAGGGGGGAGGAAGATGGAAAGACTAAGTCAGGCCAGACAGAGACAGAGGAAGGAGAAACACAAGTAGGCTCTGGGTTCACACGCGCTCAGATAAAGAGCAAACGATGTCTCCTTGCACTCATGCCGAGTCATACACCAGAATGTCCTGGGTCCCCACAGGGTGTGGCTCTGCGGGGCCGTCTCACTTCTCTGAGACTGGGCTGGGAGTAGGGCAGTGACCCGGCCCTAGGATCACAGGGTGGGCGGCCAGCCCCAGCAGGGAGGGGTCCCCGTGCCCAGCACAGCACGCGGGACACACTTAAAACAAAAGCATCTGCTGTGTGGCTGAAGGTGAAATCTAACTGGCGGTCCTGGGGCTCACCCTGCTCCAGGCCACCCACCCAGGACAAGAACGGGGGTCGCAGCTCAGGCCTCGGCCCCGCTGTGCCCGTCACTGCCCAGACCCTGCCGGCCCTCCCACGGGTCCCTTCTCTTCTATCAAGTGTTGATGACAAAACAGACACCCAAAGACCATATGGGGACCCTGGAGAGGGCACTGAGGGCGTGACCGGCTGCAGCCCAAGGACTGGGGAGCCAGAGAGGGCCGGAGTGCCTGTGCCACCCAGCGGGTCCGGCCTGAGCCTCGGCAGGCCTGCCAGCTGCCCCTTCCAACTGGCTGCCGCATCCCCTCCAGAGCAAGGTTCCCATCAACCTGGCCAGTGGTGGAAAAATGGCTCCATGGGTTTGCGGGAGCCAGGGAGCTGCGAATTGAACCAGAGCCGTGGCTGAGGGGGTGTTGCCATCAGGTGTGAGTGCGTGCACCTGTGCTGACAGTGTGTGCACCTGTACGTGTGCGAGGCTGTGTGCATATGTGCTCCTGTGTGGGCCGGGCTGAGTACGTACACATGTGCACCTCCGTGGACGTGTGTGTGTATACCTAGTGGACACATCTGAACGTGTGTCTGTGTGTGTGCACCCGTGTGTGCATGTGTGTGCTCCTTGCAGAGGGAGTGTGTATGTGTGGGTGGGTGTGCACCCATGCCAGCCCGTGGCCATGACTGTGTGCGTGTGCATGCTTCTGGTGCAACAGAGCCTGTGTGTGTACCCACAGGGACATACGTGTGCACAAGCCCATGCATGTGTGGACGTGTATATCTACATGCATGCCTGTGTTGTCTCTGGGTGTGCCCCATGTGTGTGTGTGTTCATGCACACATTCATGTGGCCCAACAACCCCACACATGCAGACATATGGTGCTCTTGTAGCACCTGGCCCGCACGTGCTCCGACTGGCATCTGTGTGCATCGGCGTGCCTGTGCGGGATGGGGTGTTTATATGTCAGTGTGAGTCCCTGTAGCAGATCCTTTAGGGTCTGGTGGCCTTGCCTTCTGTGGCCTGAAAATTAACTGTGGCTCTGGCATAAGTCTGTGAGAGAGAGGCCACCTTGGGTCATTGGCTGGGGGCAGCAGGACAACAGGGACCCCCAGCGCTCTGACCCTCAGGGATCCAGACTCAAAAGCCCCCTCACCTGCTGACCAGCCAGGTTCGAGGCTCAGCGTGTCTGTAGCCAGGGGCGGGGGGTACCCACTGGGTCCTGCAGGGCCCTGTTTCCAGCCACACCCTTCCCAGCACAGCAGCCAGAGGGGCAGAGACACCGTGTAGAATGTGCTCTCTCCCGCTGGAGCTCTCGTTGGCTCCCCATTGTTCTTAAGATCAAATGCTAACTCATCACCATGGCCACGTCAGGTGGGTCCTGCAGCTACACCCATTTTAGAGGAGGGACAACTGAGGCTGGAGTGGGGAAAGGATTCGGACAGTCGACCACATGAGACCAAAAGGGCGGCATTGGACCAGAAGCAAAACTCAGGAGGCAGGAAGGGGCAGGAAAGGACAGATGGAAGTGGGGCTGCAGGGAGGGGGTGGGGAGAGCCGTTACACTGAGGGACTGCTAGCAGTGTCGGGAAACAAGCATGTGCATTGTTGGGGGGAAACTAACTGCTCTGTAAACTTCCCCTAAACCATAATCCAATGTTCCGAGAAAAGAAGGAAGAAAAGGGATTCGGACAGAACTGAGGGAAGCGGGGCCTGCTGACTTGGGCCCCAGCAGGGCTGGGAGCACAGGTGGCCTGCAGCAGTGTGGGAGGGAGGGGGCTCTCAGGAAGGGCTGGGTCTTGGGGAACACACAGTGAGGGCCCGGCGTCCCCGTGTGGCAGCGCAGGCCTGTGTGTTCAGGGAGAGCTCCTTGCCCGGGTCCCAGGGGCTCTTAGGTTACCAACGAACGAAACAAAGATGACGTGCTCGTGTGCAGGCCGCGGGTTCAAGGGGAGAGATGTCTGCGCAGACGGAGCGGCTGGGACCGTTAGACGAGGACACAGGAGGCAAAGTCCATGCAGGGACCCGAGACGCCCTGCAGCGGTCACTGTGGTTGGTAGGTGCCGTCGAGTCGGCCCCGACCCGTGCGACCCTGTGCACGGCAGGACGAAACGCTGCGGGTCCGGCGCCAGCCTCGCGATCCGTGCTATACCCAGCCCCTCGCTGCAGCCGCTGTGTCAGTCCGTCTCACTGAGCACCCCTCTCTTTTTTGGCGACCCTCTGGTTTCCCGAGCCTGATGCCCTTCTCCAGGGCCAGCCCCTCCTGACATGACCAAAGCACGCGAGATGAGGCCTCACATCCGCAGTTCTAAGGGGCGTCCTGGCCGCACTTCTTCCGGGACAGGTTCGCCCCCCTTCCGGCAGGCCGTGGTGTGTTCAGTGTGCGTCGCCAACACGAGAATTCAGAACGCGTCAGTTCCTCGCTCGTCCTTATCCTCTTTGAGGACTAAGGCACAGCTGCTCCAAGCGTGGGATCGGCCATGGCTCCGTCTCCACGCTCAGGGGCTACTCACTGCGGAGCCCGAGCTCTGCGAACCGCAGGCCTTGCTGCGCCAAGAAAACCAACCGTGCCCCTGTCCCCGCGCCCCACCCCGGGCCAACGCATCCTGCAGCCTCTGCCAAATGGGCGACCAGGTCAGTGGTGAGTTTTTAATGCCATTGAAGTAGTTCTCACTCGCGAAAGGACAGATACTGTATGAGCTCACCCATGTGAAACAAGCAAATAGAAACCGAAGATCGTTAGTGGCTTTACCAGGAACGGGGTGGGGGGCTGTTTCTTTCTGGGAGTTCAGAGACTGCATGTGAACGGCCTGGACTCATTTGGAAAAGGCTGCTCGGTGTGAAGGTCGTAGTCAACGCCAGAGCTGTACAAGAGAAAGGGCAGAGACAGCACATGCTTCACCATGTTTATTTTCACAACAAAATAAAAGAGACCAGAAAAGTCAAGCTGTTTCCCCACACTAAATAAACAGATGGGGGAGGGGATCATCTTTTCACTTTTTAAAATTATCATTTTAGACATTTTGAGGAGCTCTGGTGGTGTAGCGCCTAAGGTATTTGACTGCTAACCAGAAGGCTGGCAGTTCAAACCCACCAGCCACTCCGTGGAAGGAAGACTGGGCAATCTACTTCCGTAAAGATTTATCGCCTCAGAAACCCAAAGGGGGTCGCTATGAGTCGGAATCCACTCGATGGCAGTGAGTTTGGGTTGTTTTTTTTTTTGGTAGACATTTTAGAAAACACCGAGGAAAGCAAAGACAAGACCAGAAAAAAAAAAAAAAAAAACTGTCCTGTCCACGTGGAGGGAATGAATAACGAAGGCACCGGGCTGACGAGTCAGAGGTCATTGTCAGCCCTTCTTCTGAGTCACCTGAGTGGACGCAAATTGCCAGGGTTTTGGTTCGCAGTCAAGTCTGTCTGTCTGTCCCATCCAGGGACTCAGTGGGTTGGCTACTGTCCCCTCACCCAAATCCACACACCCCCGAACTCAGGGTGCTAGAAAGGGAGATGGCCCTGAGGAGGTAGTCTTCCCGGATCTCGGGTGGTCCCTGAGTGCAATGATGGGTGTCCTTATTAAGTCTCAGGAAAGGAGGAGACAGACAGATAGCGAGGCGAGACGGCCCCCGGGTGACAGGGCAGAGACTGGAGTGGCGCTGCCAGGGATGCCAGGAACCACCAGGAGCCGGAAGGCAGGCCAGGGACGGGCGCCCCTCTAAGCCTCCAGAGGGGCCAGCCCTGCTCTGGAAGCCCAGCCTCTGGACTGTGAGAGGACACACTGCCGTCCTTAGCGACCACGAGGTTGGTGGCACTTGTGACGGCAGCCCCAGGACACTCAGATACCCCCCCAACAATGTCACAACAATGGCTCCTAAACGTGAGTGTGCGTCCCGCTGTGGAACCTGTCCTTCACCACCACGGACTCGGGCGGCAGCTCTGCTCCCTCAGTGCGTGGACTGCGCGGTGCCCAGTGTGCCACGTGCTGGCACCACCACAGCCTCCTAAACGCCGCCAGGCCAGGGCCGTGTGGCATCATTTGGTTATGCAGTTTCCTCCTGTTAGACCCTGAGATTGTTTTCAATTTGTTTCTATTTAAAAACAAGACAAAGTCACTAGACTCATTGTTTCCATGAATTTTGGTTTTCTTCATTCTTCTTTGCTCTGGACGAGGAGAGACCCATCGTTGCATCTTGATAGCAGCTTGCTAGCTTTTAAGATCCCGGTCACTACTCGCCAAAGTAGGAGGTGGAACAATGTTTTGTGTAGTATGTTATGCCAATTGAGCTTGATGTCCCCTGTGACTATGGTCCCAAGCCCACAGGTTTAACTACTCGGTCCCTCTGGGTAGCTGGCTGTGACCAAGAAGTGACTACAACCTTGTGCCTTGTCAGCTCTACTATACACCTGGGAATTCTTACAGAACATACAAATACCCTTATAGGACCATTGTCTGCCAACCCTATACATGGTCTTGGGTACATTCCCCGCTTCATAGACATACCTAATAGTTCAGCCTGTCCACCCATCCCCACCCGTATACCCGTGTCTGCCTTCACTGACAACGCAGTACTGTATGTGCAGAAGGGTTCATCTTTGTTGTCTGCACTTCCCACGGACCTCTCTACGTCTTCCTCTTCCTCAACGCACCACGTTGATCGCTCACATTTGGTACATTGCCCTTCTCTTCACCCAAATCAATACTTATCTCACATGGCTATATCAGAACACATGGGGACATGTGAATGTCACATGAGTATGCTCCATCACACATGTGTCCAGGTAAGTGTATATATGTGAACACACAAACAAGCCTGCACATGTGTGGGTGCATGTGTGTGCACCTACATGGGTATTCGAAGCACACATTGACATATGTGCATGTGTGAACAGGATCACAGAGAACACATATGAGGCCTTGTGAACATGCCAGGGCATGAGTGTATACACATACAGTCATACGTGTGCAGGCACAACCAGGCTGTGCAAATATCCCTGAACACACATGAGCTTCATACATACCATACACAACTGCATGCGAGCACATGCCTGGGCATGCCAGGGCACACACAGACATGTGTGGGCACGCCCGAGCACAAGTGCCCACGCAGGAGCCCGCCAACGGCCCGCCACGGCTGGGTGCACGCGTGTGAAGCCCTGCAGTCTGGGCCAAGCACGGTGGGTCCGCGGGTTTCTGGGCACCGCGCGCCCCCTGGTGGATGCTGGCTGCAGGAACGGCCGCAGTGGATTTGTCTCTGGAAACGGTGGGCCCCTCCGTGTGGGAGTCACGTGGAATCAGATTAGGGTACAATGGGGTAGGGCGGGGTCAGGCGAGCATCAGGAGGGGGCAAAGGGCCGGGCCAATGCCGAGTGAGGACGAGGCAGCTGAGGAGGACCCCACTTCCTGCCTCACCAGCCAAGCCCCCGGAGGGTCTGGGGGCGGCTCCCCAGCTCCTCGTGCTCCGCGTCCTCCCACTCAGGGCCTTCCTGGGACCGGGCATGCACTGAGGCTTGCCTGGCGCCCCCTCACCCAGCGCCGTGTGCGCTCCAGGTGACGGCCTCACGGCCGTACCCTGACACACCACCAGGTGGCAGCACTTCCCTCACCCACCGCAGGCCTGAACCCCAGTTCCAGGGAGTCCCCACATCCCGGCAGCTATCAGGAGGGAAGGAGTCTAGGGTGGACTCTGTGTGTCCCTGGGGTCCTGGCTTCACAGTCCGTGTTTCAGTTTTCAGTTTCCCAATAGGGACAGGAGGTGACTGACCTGGCCTGGTGGGAAGGGTGAAGGGAGGTGGACAGGAGCTAAAAAAGACCTGTGCACGGTGAGGAGGACTGGATTCTGGGAGCCTGGCAAGAGGTGACGTTGACTTAGAGGGAGCCAGCCACCGGGGCCAGGCAGAGGAACAGCCATCTAAGGGGCAGCAACGGGTCTCTCCCCGTCCTGAGCAGAGAAGACTGAAGGAAATCAGAGACCCACAGAAACGATGAGTCCAACGGACTAATGGACCACGTGGCCCCAGCCTCCACGACCCTGGGACCGGAAGAACTACATGGTGCCCAACTGCTGGACTCTCTGAAAGGGATCAGAATGGGAAGTCCTGGAGAGAGTGGGGGAACAACGTGGAACAAAACTCAAAATCCTAAGAAAGACCAGGCTTACTGGTCTGATAGAGACGGCGGAGCCCCGAGGACTCTGGCCCTTAGACACCCTTCAGGCCTGGAACTGAGCTCAGCCCCGCGGCTCAACTGTCACCCAATAGGTCTATAAGGTGAACAGTCACACCAGGGAAGTGCAAACTCCTCACAGCCACTAACCATGGCGATGAGAAGGGCAGTCCTGGCCCAGGGGCAGAGTTCAGAAGGCGGCGGGTTAGGGGAAGAGAAGAAGGAATGGAAGGAGAAACACAGGGAGGAGGTGGGGGGGGAGTGATGTCACTTTGAGGGGATTACGATCAGTGACAGGACATTAAATGTATGTGAATTGTTGGATGGAAAACTGATTTGCTCTATACATTTTCACCCAAATCACAATAAAAAGTTAAAACCAGAAAAGAGCTAGGTGGCGGGAACAGCATGTGCGAAGGCCAGAGGCACGCCTGGGATAGAAGCTAGGCTGAAAGGCTCTGAAGGGGCTGTGCGGATTTCCGGGTGGGGAGGTGCTTGGAGACTGAGCTAGGGCCTGGACCTGCCAAGACGTCCCAGGTTTCTAGCCCCAAACAGGAGGTGAGCACTAAGACAACAGCAGGGTGTGTGGCCCCATGTAGAACCCAAAGGTTTCCAGACACAGCTGGGGCTGCCTGCAGAAAATTCCCGAATCCCAGTTCCTCTGGCTGATGCCAAGGTGGACTCCCCAATTCCAAGGGCAGGGATTCAGGAGGCCCCCCAGGACACCCAAGCAGCAGAGATCCTGGGAGCCCTGAGAGCAGGAACCCTGTGCCCCTCAGAGGCAGGGACCCAGGAGCAGAGACCCTGGAACCTGGAAGACCCCCAAGAGACATACTCCCCCTGACCCCATGGATAGAGCCAGGGACCCTGAGCGCCCCCCCCCAGGCCGGGTGAAGAGGACCCAGCCCTTGGCACTCAGCAGCTCTAGCTCCTGTGCCTTTAAAACCATGTGGCAAAATTAGAAGCTCTACCCTCATTAACATGCAAAAATGCAAATCAGGAGATGATTAAACCGCCCCCAGAGGATATTTCTGCTGTGATGGATTCTATTGTCAGCCGCTTGGGTGGGTGGGATGGCTGTGCCCCCCCCCGGTGCCCCTACAGTCCCTCCCCGCTTCCCCGGGGCCCACGTGGGGGAATTCGTGGGGGAGCAGTGGGCCGAGGCAGTCAGGTCTGACTGCTGTCACTCTGGGGCCGGGGCCCAGGGACTTGGCTGAGGATGGTCATGGAGTCAAGGACTGTGCGGTGCCGGGTCCCCACCAGGCTCACTGCCAGCCTCTGCAATGTTCCTTCTGCAGGCCCTGCTCAGGCCCCCCGAGACACTTCAAAGGCCTCTGAAGGATTCCAGAGGGCTTATCATGGGCACCTGTGAGTGCCAAGGCCAGGGGCCCAGCCACACTCCACAGAGCTCCCCCACCCAGCTGACTGTGCCCAGTGAGGCTCCCACAGACCCTCTACAGACTGGGAAACCAAGCACACAGGCACCAGCGGGCAGAGTTCCACTCGGGGAGGTCAGGAGGCCATACTGGAGGCCCCGTGGTGGGGGAGTGCAACCAGCTGGCGTGGACCTAGCCCCTGCCCTAGAGGAGGCCTGGTGAGAGAAAGGGAGACAGAGCAGGCAGAGACAGGGAGGCACAGAGGGGAGACAGAGACAGAGAGGAGACAGAGGGGAGACAGGGAGAGACAGGAGGGAGGCACAGAGGGGAGAGAGAGACAGAGAGGAGACAGGAGAGACAGGAGGGAGACACAGAGGGGAGAGAGAGACAGAGAGGAGAGACAGGGAGAGACACAGAGGGGAGAGAGAGACAGAGAGGAGAGACAGGGAGAGACACAGAGGGAGAGAGACAGAGAGGAGACAGAGACAGAGAGGAGAGACAGGGAGACACAGAGGGGAGACAGAGACAGAGAGGAGAGACAGGGAGAGACACAGAGGGGAGAGAGAGACAGAGAGGAGACAGAGA
>NW_006922053.1:1605399-1617607 GCF_000298275.1 Orycteropus afer afer | reverse complement strand
GAGACACAGAGGGGAGACAGAGACAGAGAGGAGAGACAGGGAGAGACACAGAGGGGAGAGAGAGACAGAGAGGAGACAGAGACAGAGAGGAGAGATGGGGACACAGAGGGGAGACAGAGACAGAGAGGAGAGACAGGGAGAGACACAGAAGGGAGAGAGAAACACGAGAGGAGACAGGGAGAGACAGAGGGGAGACAGAGACAGGGAGGAGAGACAGGGAGACACAGAGGGGAGACAGAGACAGAGAGGAGACAGGGAGAGACAGGAGGGAGACACAGAGGGGAGAGAGAGACAGGAGAGATGGAGAGACAGGAGGGAGGCACAGAGGGAGAGAGAGACAGAGAGGACAGAGAGGAGAGACAGGGAGAGACACAGAGGGGAGAGAGAGACAGAGAGGAGACAGAGGAGAGACAGGGAGAGACAGGAGGGAGGCACAGAGGCAGAGAGCAGAGAAGCCGGAGAGAGACAGAGGAGGGACAGAGAGAGGAGAGGTGGGCAGCAAGAGACCGAGGGGAGAGAAAGACAAGACAGACAGAGACACAGAGAGACCCGAGAGCTCGGCAGGCCCAAGCCCCTCCTGCGAAGCTCCGAGCTGGCCCAGGGCCAGCTGCCAGCTGCCGCTGCCCACCGCTCCTCCCCCTTCCTCCCCCCCACAGGCTGGGGGCTGGGCCAGTGAAGCCCCAGCTGCCGCTGCCACACACTCAGGCGGGTGGCAGGGCGGTGACCGTTGGGCAGCCCACCAGCAGCTGCCCCGACCCCGCAGCCCCCCACTGGGAGGAAAGGGTTTCCAGGTGCCTGGCACTGTGTGCCGCAGGGCTTAATTTCCCGTCCAGTGAAATGGGGGCCTTGGTCCTGGCCTACATGCACTGAGTGCCTGCTGTGTGCCAGGCCCAGGATGGACACCGAGGACACAGTAGTGACTGGCCAGGCCTGGAGCCGCCCTCCTGGAGATGGGCGGGGGGGGCTTGGGGGAGGTGAATGAGGAGATGAGATAATTGTAGACACTGATGGGTGCAGGGAGCAAACTTAAACAGGCATGAAAGGCCACAGCATGATGGGAGGAAGGGTGCTCCTGGCCGCGGGACCAGCCCATGCAAAGGCCCTGGGGTTGGCTGGGGGCCTGGCGGGAAGCCAGAGAGGGAAGGGGCCGGGCCCTCTGCTGGGCCACGTGCTCGGTGCCCGTGCCCCTGCCTTGCTCCTTCCTCGGAGTCTTCTCTCTCCCGTGGGCCTGCAAGCCTGGGCGTCCGGCACCCCAGCATTCACCGGGCAGGACAGGTATTACATGCTCTGTGATGAGTCTCTTGTTCTTTGTGTCCATTTTACAGGCTTTGTAAGTAGAGGCAGCCTGCCACCTGGCCAGCCAGGAGTGGGAGGGCTGGGCAGCAGTGAGGGGACTGGACCCGCACCCAGACAGCTGAGTTGATGTTGGGGAGGCCAGGCCCAAGGAGCTAAGAGTTGGGAGGGCCTCCAAGGGATGAGAAGAGGGGACAAGTGGAGAAACTGAGAGCAGAGAGCCAGAGGGGAGCTCCATGGGGTCACCTGACCCAGTGCCTCCTGTCCAGGCCCCACCATGGGCCGTCCCTACCCTCAGAGAAGGGGCCACCCCAGCTCCTGCTTGTGACCCCGAGTCCAGCCTCTTTGCCAGCAGGGCAGCTCACACATGAACAAAACTAAACAATGGGGGATTATTCAGCTGACAGGGAAATGAGGCTCGGAGACATGCTCCCACATGGACGGGTCTCGAGAACGCGGTGCTCAGTGAGAGAACTGACCAAAAGGCCAGTGTCTGAGCCCACTGACGTGGACTGCCCAGGACGGCCAGAGCCACAGGGACGGCCGGTCAGTGGAGCTGGGCTGAGCAGTGACTGCTGAAGGGGCACAGGCGTCCCGTTTAGGGGATGAAGGCATTTGGGAACGGAGCTGAAGGGTGTATGACAGGAGAGTGTCATTAACGTCACCGCATTGTGCAGTTAAAAAAGGTAAAATAATACTTATGTTCTATCTCTTTTGCCACAGTTCAATTTAAAAAGACAATCTAAAAATATACATATTTTATTACTGTATCGTTATAAAACCAAAACCAAACCCACTGCCTGGAGTGGATTCCGACCCACAGCGCCCCTAGAGGACAGAGTGGAACTGCCCCACAGGGTCTCCAAGGCTGTCAATCTTCACAGAAGCAAAGCCCAAACCACACCCACTGCCCTGGAGTCTTTTCCGACCCACAGCGACCCTAGAGGACAGAGTGGAACTGCTCACAGGGTTTCCAAGGCTGTCAATCTTCACAGAAGCAAAGCCCAAACCACACCCACTGCCCTGGAGTCTTTTCCGACCCACAGCGACCCTAGAGGACAGAGTGGAACTGCCCCAGAAGGTTTCCAAGGCTGTTAGTCTTTACATAAGGAAACTGCCTCATCTCACTCCTGTGAAGCAGCTGGTGGGTTTGAACTCTGACTTTCTGACTAGCAGCTGAGCGCTTTAATCACTGCCCCACTTGAGCCCTTGTGTTGCTATAAAGACAAGTTTAACTCAGGCCGGTGTTGTACTCTGTAGTCATTGTCATTGTTGCGAAGGAGCCCTGTTGGCACAGTGGAACCCAGCCAGTGGTTCTAGGAGAAAGACCTGGTGAGCTGTTCTCGTGAAGGCGAACGCCTGGGAACCCGCCGTGAGCTGAAGTCGACTCAACGGCAGTGGGTCACTACTAAGGGTCCCTGGGTCGTGCAAACGGCTAACAAACTCAGCTGCCAACTGAAAGGTTGTTGGTTCAAGTCCACCCAGAGGCACCTGGCAGTCTACTTCAGAAAACGCACCTATTGGGAACCTCGGAGTGCAGTTCTACTCTGATACCCATGGGGTGCTACGAGAGTCAGTCTAAAGGCCCCCAGTTTGGTTTATTATTAATGATTATATTTGGGAATTTTTCCCTCCTGATTTTAAAAGACACTGGGACATTTTCATGGACCCCGAAAGTCTTGTGGGCTTGACCTGCTCTGCCCAGTGGCTATGTGGCCTAGCCCACAGCAGCCAGGTCCATCACTTACCCACCACAACAGACGAAAACTCAGGCTATGACGGGTAGGGACGGAGAGAGACTCTTTCTCCAATGCCTGCCCTCAGCCACATAGATCTTCCCCAGCCCCAAGAACCGGAGGGGGGGCCCCACAGCACCCAGGGTTTTCCCCAGACGACCCCAGGGCAGCTGAGAGGCTCCCCACCCCCCAGGAAACCCCCAGAAAGCCTTCCCATGAAAGGGGGTCTCCCCAGTGGAAACCCGCCCCCCATTCCATGGCTCCAAAGTCCCGGTCAGGAAGCCTCCATGGCTGAGCTAAGAAACTGATATTTGTTTTAATTTAAGAATACAGAAACACACACGTAGAGAAGATAGGGTGCAGCATCTCAGATAATCCCACCTCTTAAATATAAATACGAAGTAAGAACTGAAAGTTCCCCCCGCCCTGGGAACCGCTGGGCCCTTGAGCGTTTCCTCCTGCACTTTTTCGATGCACGTTTTTTTTTTTTTTTTTCCATCACATACACTGGCCTCAGAATGGCATCTGGGTCTCCCACTTGTATCTGCCCTTAAACTGTCTGTCTGGGGCATCCTTCCTGCCCAGAACACACACCCCAATCCCGCCTGCTGGACCCCAGTGGACAGCCTTCCTTACCTGGCTGCATTTGCCGGGGCATCCTTCCTGCCCAGAACACACACCCCAATCCCGCCTGCTGGACCCCAGTGGACAGTCCTTACCTGGCTGCATTTGCCGGGGCATCCTTCCTGCCCAGAACACACACCCCAGTCCCGCCTGCTGGACCCCAGTGGACAGTCCTTACCTGGCTGCGCTTCCTCACCTGGCCGCGTTTGCATCTTCCCATGCGTCCCCTTTTGCTGGATACTTGGGTTGTTACCAATTATTTGCTGCCACAAACCACACTGTGATGAAAGTCCCTGCTCATAGTATTATTGTTGTAAAACATGTTATTATAACTGGAGTTGGGCGGTCAAATAATGCGGAGCCCTTCTACTGTGACCAACACCCTCTAACGGCCCTTCTACTGTGACCAACACCCTCTAACGGCCCCTCTGACGTCACCACTGCGGAATGTGACCTATCTTTTACCATTTTGCCAATTGTAAGGGTAAAGAGCTTCTTGTTTGCCTCTCAGTTTAGGTTTCTTTCATCATGGAGGCTCCCTGTCTCCCTCCCTTGCCTCCAGCCAACCTGTTTGTGCAACTTATTTATTTTCTCTGCAAACACCCAGCCTGGCCACATCAGGCCCCAGCCAGAAGGGTACACATGCAGCTGCTTCAGCCCCTTCGGACCTCAGTTTCCTCCTCTGTGAAATGGGACCAGGCCGCAGCCTCCACTTGCCAGGCGGGAGGGAAAGCCGTGGTCAATGGCACCACAGTGCTGGGCTCACAGGGCGTGTGTAGTTAATGCCCTTGGCTCGCCCCTTCTGTAAGACTTTAAGCTTCATTTTCTCTATTTATTCTGTAGCCATTTGCATTCATTCTTGTGTGAATTAATTGGTCATTTCCTTGCATGTGTTTCTGTTGGGAGGTATTTCTTATTCATTTGTGGCAACTCTTTGCATATGAAGGACACAATCCCACATCTGCTTAGATGTTGCCAACATGTTCTCCCCAGCTGTTACACCTCATCTAACTAACCTCAATTGTGGGCTTGTTATGATTCACAAGTCTTTCATTTGTGTACAGTCAAATTGAAGAATTTTCGGCTCTGGCCTTTGTGCCATTTCCACTCTCCAAGAGGGCAACACCAAAAAACCAAACCCACTGCTCATAACAACTCTATAGGACAGAGTGGAACTGCCCCCAGAGGGTCTCCAAGGCTGTCAGTCTTCACAGAAGCAAAGCCAAACCACACCCACTGCCTGGAGTGGATTCCGACCCACAGCGCCCCTAGAGGACAGAGTGGAACTGCCCCACAGGGTCTCCAAGGCTGTCAATCTTCACAGAAGCAAAGCCCAAACCACACCCACTGCCCTGGAGTTGATTCCGACTCATAGCGCCCCCAGAGGACAGAGGAGAATGGCCCCAGAGGGTTTCCAAAGCTGGAATCTTTACGGAAGCAGACTGCCTCATCTTTCTCCCACGGAGTGGCTAGTGGGTTCAAACCACAGACCTCTCAGTTAGCAGCCACGTGTTTAACCATTACGCCACCAGAGTTCCTTAAAGAGGAAAAGAAGGTGGCGAAAGAGCAGCCTCTGCACTGTCTCCCACAATCCCAGGAATCCAGGGAGCTCGGCGCGGTCCAGGTGCCTCCACCGCCCACCTCCCTCCCTTGCCTCCGGCCAACTGTTGGTGCAACTTATTTATTTTCTCTGCAAACACCCAGCCTGGCCACGTCAAGTCCCAGCCAGAAGGGTACACATGCAGCTGCTTCAGCCCCTTCGGACCTCAGTTTCCTCCTCTGTGAAATGGGACCAGGCCGCAGCCTCCACTTGCCAGGCGGGAGGGGAAGCCAAGGTCAATGGCACCACAGTGCTGGGCTCACAGGGCGTGTGTAGTTAATGCCCTTGGCTCGCCCCTTCTGTAAGACAGGCAGAAACACCCACCTGGAGATCTAGCCCACAGGTGGTCTTTGTGACCTTGGCCAAAAGGCTGCATCCTCTGAACTTCAGTTTCCCCATCTGCGAAATGGGCATCCTAACCGGTTCCACCTCTCAGGACCAGAGTGAGATCCAGAGAGACAACCCGAAAACCAGACCCATTGTTGTCAGTGGATTCTGACTCACTGCAAGCCCATTCCACACCTGAAATCTTTAGGGAAGGAACCTTGGTGGCGCAATGGTTAAGTGCTCTGTTGCCAGCGGAAAGATCAGTGATCCAGACCCAGCCAGCCGCTCTGCCGGAGCAAAGGCCTGGCAGTCTGCTCCTGTAAAGACGGGTGCTGCTGTTGGCAGGTGCCATCGAGTTAGCGCCGACTCATAGCCCCCCTCGGACAAGAGAACAAAACAAGGCCCTGGCCCAGGCCAGCCTCCCGTCGTCGACAGTCTGAACCCGCTGGGTACCCACTCTGTCCCTCCATCTGGTTGAAGGGCTTCCTCTTGGCTGGCCCCCTCTCTGCTTTGTCAACCTGAGGTCCCTCTCCACAGACTGGTCCATTCTGATGACAGGTCCACAGGATGGGAGGTGAAGTCTCACCACATAGCCTTGGAAACCCCATGACATAGTTCTCTGTCACCTGGGGTCACTAGGGGTTGCAGCTGACTCGACAGCGATGGATGAATCTTTACGGAGCAGACCACCAGGCCCTTCTGTGGCACCACTGGGTGGGGTTGGACCACCAACCTTCTGGTTGATAATTCAGTGCAAAACATTTGTGCCACCGAAGGACCTGGTGACCGAAGGACCAGTGAGACAACACATGCAGAGAAATCGTGGCGTGATCATCTGTGTTAACGGCCAGAAGGGGAAACTGCAGCCACAGAAGGGCACCCCTGGCCAGGGCCATGCCACCCAGCAGTGGTGGAGGTGGGATTTGAACCCAGATCCACTGGGCCTCATTCACATTCACGTGGATGGTGTCACAGCGATGGCGTCTCCAGGCGCCAATGCACATCCATAGCCAGACCACCCTGAGTGCAGGTGCCTTGGCCCCAGGAAGCCTGGCATGGGCTTGTCACTGGCTCAGACCATGGTGCTGGGAAGAAGACTCTCACTCCGTTTCCTCCTCTTGACAGCCACCTCTCAGGGTGCCCAACTGTGTCTCGAAGGACTTAAGTCCGCCATCTCCTTGTGGCCTTCAATGTCCTCCTTGAAGGTCCTCCTCAGAATTTCACAACACATACTCATGACATCCTGTCCCTGACTTTGGGGGCCCTGAATCACCACAGGTGACAGGGTACCCCAAAACAGCAAAAGATCATTGATAGGTGCTGCAAGAGGGGCATGGGGCCTGGATGGTGTGGAGGCTGGGAGGGCTTCCTGGAGGAGGTGTCACCCACCCTAAAGAATAAATGTTGTTAGGGGTCTTCGAGTCACCTCTGACTCATAGTGACCCCCTATGGCAGAGTAGAACTGCCCCATTGGGCTTCCTAGACTGTCACCTTTACGGGAGCAGATCCCTGGGGCTTTCCAAGCTGCTGATGGGTTCACACTGCTGACCATTTGGTTAACAGCTGAGTGCTTAACCATTGCACCACCCAGTGCTCCCAGAAGGAGACACCAAGCATAGAGGGGGGTGATCCTGGAGGAGGGCACAGCCAGGCCAGAGGCAGCAGTGTGGGGTGCAGGGCACAACCAGACACGCGGAACATCTCTGGCTGTGTGGGGGGCTGAACTCGGGCCGTGGGGAGCCTGGGGAGCTGGGCGGTGCAGCTCCCCACCCCAGTTCCACCACACCCTTGCCCCAGCTGCACCTTCTGTGGGCCCCTTCCTCCCTTCCCATCTGGGGGGTCTTAGCAGGTCAGGTCTGGCCCCCACACCCACCACTCATACGGCAGCCGGTGCTTAGTCCCTGGGCTTCTCAGCCCCAGGTCTCTGCCTTGGGTCCAGCCCTGACCCCGTGGGCCAGGGGGCATGTGGTCTGGTTCTGTCATCCTCACCAGGGACATGCCCACAAGCCTGCTTCATCATCCATAAAGTGGGGGTCCCTTCCTGTCATTCCTCTTCCCCCACTGTCTCCTCCAATCACAGGCATCACCAGCCACCACCCAGCCTTGTCCCCCACGTCCCCTAACATCTCAACAGGATTGCACAGCACAGTGCTGACCCCCAGCCTGCTGGAATAAAATCCAAACTTCCCTCGGGCTCCTTCTGGCCTTTGCACCTGCCATGCAACCGGCCTGGGGTGCCCCTCCCCCATTGCTAAAAGGCACCAGGGTGTCAGTGAAGGAGATCCCAGGGACCAGGGATGGAAAGACCTGTCCCGTGGGAGCTGGCCTCAGGCAAGGGGCCTCCATTTCCCCATCTGCACAATGGGACTACGTCCCCTACCTCTTGGACGAAGCTCAGGTGAGCTGGAGCCCCTGGGAAGGAGGGGTGGGGGCCCCAGTGTGCCCAGCGTGGCCAGGAGCACCCGCTCCTGGGAAGAGGTCAGTGGGGAGCCCACGTGCTCCTGGGAAGAGGTCAGCGGGGAGCCCTGTGGGCGGGATGTGGGCAGCAGAATCTGTGGCTTGTGACCCGCCCTCTCCCCAGGTAACTGAGCTGGACAAAGCCCCCGGCGCCCCATGTTTGCACAGGCCTATCCGGAATGTGGCGGGACAGGGCCCCTGAGTCAGGAGCTGTGGGCACTAGGCCAGGAGGGGCAGGCCGGCCTCAGTGGGGGGAAGGGCAGGGAGGGGCCCAGGGCTCTGGGGCGAGAGTGGGTGGGTGGGTTCGGAGGGAGGAGGGCTCAGCCCAGGGCAGGGCTTAGTTTGGGATTGAGGCCCAGGGTTGGGGTTCAACTGTGGCTTGGGGCTCAGCCCAGGGTTGGGGTTCAGTTCAAGGTTAGGGGCACAGTCCCAGTTGGGAACTCACTCACTCACTGCCCCTCGCCCACAGCCCAGACCGCTGCCCTCTGTCTCCTGTGCCCTGACCCTGCCATGGGTGGGCTTTCTGCCTCCCGTTCACTCCCCTTGCTCTCCCCAAGCACCCCTCTTGGAGAAAGGCACCTCCATCCACGCACCGGGTGCTCAGGCCCACACCAAGATTGGCTGCCATCTCCTCCTGAGAAGACGAGCCTCCAGCCCCCCTCAAGTCTGCCCCCAATCCCCGCCAGCCTCGTCATCCCCACGGCCACTCCCGTTTGGTCCCCACCGTCTCCCCCTGGAGCCCTCCTTCACAGGTCATACAGGGTCTTCGCACGGCACCAAGCAGACCACGTCCATCTGCTGCTCAACACCCACCATAGCTCCCTAGTCCCCGGCTACACCAGCGCCTCCCGCCTCCAGGTCTTGGCTCCGCAGTTCGGGACGCTCCTCTCCTTGCCCACTTCACTCCAGCCCTCCTTCTGGCCCCAGCCCGGCCGCTGCTCCAGGCACCCACCTACTCCCCCCAGCCCCACACTCCTGCTGGCAAAGCCGGGGACCTGCCATGGGAGGGGAGAGGCTGGGTGTCCTGGAGCCCGGCTCCCAGGACCAGTCTGCTGGAGGGTCCGGGCCACCGCAGTGTCTCCTGGCCTCACCTTGCTGACGCCGCCGAGGACCAGGTGAGGCGGATGTCTGCTGCTCACAGCCAGCTGCTTCATCCATTTTAAGCCAGCGAGGCCCACGGCCCCTCCGGGCAGGATAATGAGCCGCCACCCTCCCATGCCCCCAAGCCTTAGACTCCACACTGGGCCAGGAGAAACCCACCTCCTTCCCAGGGCCAGGGACTCTGAGTGAGTGGGCCTTGGCCCTGCGCTTGGCCCCCCCAATTCCAACTCCGACCCCAGCTGGGCCCGGGCACGAGCCTGAGTCTCCATCCAAGCCAAGGCCTGACCCTAGGCTGAGTCTTGACCCCTGGCCCAGGCTCAGCCCTGACTCCAGACCAAGCCCTCGACCCGGATGAGCAGAAGCCAGGCTGCTGTGGGGGGTGGTCACCGTGAGTGTGGATGTGGCAGGGCCAGGCCCCACGGGGGTCTGAGTGGAAAATGAAGCCCCTTCCAGAGGGAGGGTCACCCTGTGCCCTTAGTCTGGTGACTCCTGTCACTGCAGGTATTGAGACCCCAATGGGAGAGTAAGGGTCCTCACTCCAGCACATTTCCCTTCCTCCTGTGGGGGCTTCAGACGAGGAGGCAGAAGTGGGGTTAGGGGCCTGCCCACACTCGGGAGAGGTCAAAAGCACCCACTGTGGCAGCATTAGAAATAGGTGTCCGTTCTGTGGACTGCAGGGCCTGCGTACCTACTGTGTGGAACCCCCCACCACTATCCCCGTGTTCAGTCTTTGGTGTGTTGTTGTGGGTGCCGTCCAGTGCATTCCGACTCCTCGCGACCCCACGTGACAGAGTATGACTGCCCATGGGGCTTCCTAAGCTGTCATCTTTATGGAGTTCACCAGCTCTTCCTTCTGCAGAGTGGTGGGGGTTTGAACCCCTGATCTTCCTTTCTCTTAGCAACCAAATACTTAGCCATTGTGCCACCAGGGCTCTCTAGGCTCAGCTTTTCCCCGTGGGAAGCGGGTTTCTTGCCCTGTCTGTTGGAGCCCTGCCTTGGGCCCTCTGCATGGTAGGCACGGCTTGGATTCAGGAGGAAGCAGCCCAGGAGACAGGTCTCAGCTCGGCTGCAGCCCCCACGGGCACCCAGAGGAGAACAAAGGCCACAGTCAGGCGGGAGGGGGTGGGCAGGCTGCAGGCCGCCCTCAAGGGGCCCCTGGCACCAGCCGCTGGCATCCTGTCCCCGCGCCAGGGCCCTGGAGGGCACGCCCAGGCCTCAGGGCCAGGCAGAGGTGGCGGCCAAGAGGGCCCCCCTCCCGACTGCACCGCCCGGTGACTCATCCCCAAGCAGGGCCTCCTTAGGGAAGACAATGGTGGCTTGTGGGTGCCAGGAGAGCCCTGTGGCAGGTGTGAGCACCACGATGCCTCTCTGAACGTCAGGCTCCTCACCTGTGCAATGGGTTTAATCACTTGGAAGCATGACTATGACAGCCAATCTTGTGGCTGGAAAGAACCACGTTCGGAGCTAAACGTGAGCTCTGATGGCCCATTACCTGCTGGATCCAGTTCTGTCACCATGGTGTCCCAACACCCAACGCCCAGCCATCGACACTCCATCACTGCTGGCCTGGGAACATATGATTTCACCTGGTCAGTGCGCGTGCTGAGTCCCTCTGAGGACACCGGGCATCAGGGCTCCCCAGGGCCTGGCTCCCACAGGATGAAGCACAAGGCTAGCCTCCAAGGGGAGCCATGGTGGGCACCCACACTCCCAGTCCTGAGGGGTCAGGGCGGGGCCGCAGGAAGGAATGGGGCAGAGGGGCTCTTGGTGGTATTGGCGTTGCTCACTCCAGACCCAGGTCCTTCAGAGGGTGAGGGATAAAAATGTGAGCTGTAGGGCTCCCTCTGTGCCCATTGCTGGGCCTGTCCTTCCATTTTCCTGAAGGGTAAACTGAGGCCCAAGGTCACAGGCCTGAAGCAGGTGTGGGACGCTGAGCCAGGAAGGGTCCAAGTTAGGGGCAACCCAGTTGAGGCACAGTAGGAGGGGCTGGTGGCTTTCACAGATGGTTCCCTGGGACCCCCTCTCCCTTGGATATTAACTGCCTCTCCAGGGACACCCCATGTTTCTCTCTCCCTTCCTTGGAGTGAGCTCTTGGTAGGAGTGGCACTGAACGGTGGTCTCTAACCTGGAATGCTCTTCCTATCCCTCAATGTGGAACACCCCCCCATCACAGGTCAGTGCCACTTCCCAGCCTGCCAAGGAGTGTAGAGTTTCCTCTGATGGTCCTGGGGAGCCATGGAAGGTTGTGTTTTTCTCATTTGTTATGATTATTATCAGTCTGTGGTTCTCAAGAGCTGTAGAGCCCCTTGTCATGGGGGGAGCTTTTGACCTTTTGACACAGACTACTAAGATGGACAAGGCCCTCGGGCCCAGTCCTGCCCAAGTCCAGCCGGTCCTGTCCAAATCCGGTTGAGTGACCTCAGACCCAAATTCCATTTTACAGATGAGGAAACTAAGACTAAGGCAGGCAAAGACAACTGCAGCAAGTCAAAGGTACAGCGTGAGTTCCAGCAGGCCTCGGTTTTCCCTGCCCTTAAAATGACAACCTCCGGGCCTGGGATGCACGTTCGCAACACTCAGCACTGAGGGCAGGCCCTAGGAACTCAGATACGACGGAGGCAAAGACTACGCTCGGGCGACCACACAAACCTGAGAATAAAATCCCAAAGCCCATGCCCTCCCACTGCTTCTCGCGGCCTCTAGCTCGGAGAGTCCCGCCTCTTCTGCCGCCGAGACGCGCGGCGGGGCGGGGAGGAGGCGCGGCCTCGTAGTGAATGGCCGCCCGCCCCGCCCATCAGTCCGCCGCGCCCTCGCATTGGCCGCTGTAGCTCGGCCTTATCTTTCCATCTCACGGTCCTTCTTCGCTTTCGTCATGCATGATGCTCTGAATCAGTGTGAGCCTCCGCGCAGAAACATAGTCCCTACCCTCACCCCAAGCCGTGGATCACTAGATACCCGAGAGCGCCCCTGGGAGTCCCCGCTTCCGAGGAGGGGCTGCGCGGTGCTCGTGAGGGCTCTCGGCAGGGAGACTGGCGGGCGCCAGGGTCCAAGCCGGCCGCAGCTTCCGCGG
>NW_006922053.1:1603680-1604923 GCF_000298275.1 Orycteropus afer afer | reverse complement strand
CGGGCGCGGGCGGCCGAGGGTGCGGGCGGCGGCCCGGGTCATTGTTCTCCAACTTTATCCGCTAATGGGGGGCCGGCGGCGTGGAGGCCGGTCGGCCCGGGCGCCGGTGCGTACGGGCGGCCACTTCGCCAAACTTTGCGGCCCCGGGGGGGCCCCGCCTAACTTCGTGCGGACCCCCGGCGCGGGGGCCTCGGGCGCCCCCTCCCCCGAGAGGCCCGGCCGGCGCGGAGTTGGAGGGGGAGCGGGTGGAGGCGAGTCCTTTTGTCTGCGCGGGGACCGTGCTGCGGCGCGCACCGAGGGCTCAGGTTGGAGGGCCGGGGGGGCCGCAAGGAACATCTGCTCCGCGTTAATGCGGGGCGCAGCCGCCGGCCGGCGGCGGGTCGGGTGCCCCGAGCTTCAAAAGGCCCCGGGCCGTGCCGCTTGCACCGGCTGCGGGGGACCGGAGGGGGGGTGGTTTCCCGGGCCTCCTCACACCCCTCCCCCCTGAAAGAGACGTTTCGTGGTCCCCTCCTTCGCAGAAAGTCAGTTTCAAGAACCCCTGAGCCAGTTTCAAACACCTCCCGAGTCCGTTTCAAGTCCCCCAAAGTGTTTCTGACACCCTAGAAGTTTTTCGGAGCCCTTCTAAAATCCTGTTTCAGCGCCTCCCCCACCTCCGCAAGTTTATCTTAGTTTTCATTAAAATGGGTTTCCACTGAGCCCAGAAAAGTCCGGTTTCGGGCTTCTTCAAAAAGTCAGATTCACATACCCTCAGAAAAAGAAAAAAAACTTTGCAAGGGAGGGGGTGCGCTGGGGCACCCCATCCCCAGTTGACAAACAAAGGGGGGGGATTTGTCTGCTTCCGAAGTTGGGTCTCCCCGGATCTCAGAAGCCACCCCCACCCCTGCTGTGGTTTCTCCTCGGCCGCCCCCGCCCCTACCTGGGGAACCCTCTAACGGAGAAAGTAGGAGCCCGAGAGACTTGTTTCTCAGCCCCCTTTTATGGGGGTTGGATGGGGTCGGCAGGTGGATCCCCAGCCTCTATTCTAGGGAGCAGCCCCCTGAGACCGTGAGGGGGAGTCTGATCGAGGGACCCCCTCCAGGGGCGGGAGGCAAGGATGTTTTCAGAGTTGCTTAAGAATAATCCCCGGATGGATCGCGGCGGTAAAACCCTGGGGTGGTTTCTTCCTTTCTGAGTCTGGGGTTTTGGGGGGAGTGGGAGGTCCAGGGTGGAGGAAAACTTCAAGGGCCGGCCCCTTTAAATCCTT
>NW_006922053.1:1592113-1603580 GCF_000298275.1 Orycteropus afer afer | reverse complement strand
GGAGTGGGGGGCTTCGCCTCCTGTCTCCTGGACTTTTTCCGCTGGATTTGGGGGTGACGGCCCCTGGTGTGCTGTGACAGCTGCTGGGGGGATGTCACCAAATTTCCCCGGGGGCGGGGCCTGGGCCGCGCCGCCTCCCCTTGCCTTGGGGGAGGGGCGTGGGGAGGCCTGGGGGTGGCTGGAAACAGAGAGGAGGCTTGGGAGAGGGCTGCAGGGAGCAAGGGCAGCTCCTGCCCTGCCCCCAGTTTAAATTTTGCAACGTGATTCCATGGTGGTCACTGAGGGGGTTTAGGGAACTTCTATTCAGACTCCCCCTCCCTTGTTCGTAAGATTCCCCACAGGCTCTGGGAGGGGGTCCCAGGTTCCCCCCTGGTCCTGACTCCCCTACCTTCACCTCCAGAGTCAGAGAGGGACTCAGGTTGGGGAGGGAGACACCCCCCGCCCATTGCTAAGCCCAGAGCCCCAGGACAACTTGAAGGGGCTCGTATTTAAATCCGTTCTCACGCCCCCACTTGTTCAGCTGCTGACTCCTCTCCCTGCTGTCCTGTGTGTCCCCCTGTCTGTCGGTCCCTGCCTCTTCCCACCACCTGCCACCACCCAGGGCTCTGTCTAGGCCTGCGGGGCCTGCCCTGGCAACCGTCCCACCCCCTTTTGCTGTTGGAGAATGAACCAGCCCCCAAGGATGGCACCCGTGGGCACAGACAAGGAGCTCAGCGACCTCCTGGACTTCAGCATGGTAAGGGGGACCCCGGGGCCCCCCTCGGCCGAGACCTCTGGGTCATCCCCCAGGGCCTATGGGAAGGGTGTTACGGGGAAGGCGTGTCTGCTGAAACCGCTACCAATAACTGATGTTCAAACCCTTTGGGGTGAGAAGGTCCCCAGATGGGCTTGGAGGGGTTTGAGTACCCCACAGTGGTGTCTGCAGAATCAGGGTACTCGGGCCTTGTCCAGAGGCCCCTGTTCTCAGGTGTTTGCCCAGCCACAGACTGGGTCCAAGCTACTCCTTTAACAGGCGAGGAGATTGAGGCCCAGAGACAGAGGGGTGGCCCAGGGCCCAGGCCCCTCTGTGAGCTGGACCTGGAGGTCACTTGGCCTTGACCTTCTCGTACTGAGCGTGACCAGGGTCCTGTGCCGGTCACGGTGAAGCTGACCAGCGCCAGGGACCCTGAGTCACCAAAGCAGGCGTGTCCAGCCCACACAGGGATCCCGGTCGGGGAATCTCCGATGACCCACTTTTTCGGTCAGAGGCAATGACGAGGTTGTGAACTGGATAGCCAGGAGCCTGAGAGGGTGGGCAACAGGGAAGAGACCCCATGAGGTCTAAGTGGCAATCTGAGTTGAGCCAGCAAGCTCAACAAGTAGTAGCTGCTGGTATTATTACTGCCGTCGTCGTTGGAAGGGAGTCCCGTCCCCAGGATGGCCTGCTTTGGGGCTGCACAGGTAGCGGCTCACTGAGGACCAGCACCCAGGAAGCTCCCCGGTGCTGGGTGCCGGTGGGTGTCTGAGAACTCTGGGCCCAGAGGCCTGGGTCGGCCTGTTGGAGCTGTGGGGAGGCTCATCAGCATTTCCTTGCAGGACTGGGGAGACCTTTTTCTCCCCTTTTGGCCAATTCTCTGAATTCTGTCCCCCGCCTCCCCCACCCTAAGCACCCTTCGGGTATGAAACAGTGGGGGGGAGGGGTGCTTTCAGTCTGATTTTAACCCTCCCCTGGTGAGCACAAGGCCTAGGCCACAGAGATCTGCCAGAAACAAAAGTCCCCAAACCGAAACGCCACCAGTCACTCACCTCCCCCCACCATGAAAAACAGCTTCGAAACGGAGGGGCCGCAGCGCCGGAAGGGCCACGCCGGTATTTTTAAGCCCCATCTTATTTTTGTCTCCCCGGCTGAATAAGCAGGGGTGCAGCGTGGTTGTTTTGTCAAACTGACAAGTCACGGGCTGGTGGCCTGGAACAGACGGACTTGGGGGGGCGTGACACGGGTGCAGGTCTGTGAGACCCGGCCCCTTCGCATCTGCACCCTCCTCTCCCCCAGCACTGAGCCCCCAGTCACCGCCCTCTTCTGTCCAGAGGGTCTGGGTGTCTCCCTGCTCTAGCTGGGAAGCAGCCTCTGTTTCAGAGATGGGGAGACCGCTCTCCAGGCCACCCCCGCGCCACAGCTCACACCCCTTCTGTCGCTCCATAGCCGCCCCATCCCGCTTACCCCAGGAAGGCAGGATTGTTTATTTGGAAGGACTGCCTGGTTAGGCTGAAGCAGAAACACCCCTGTTAATGGATGTCTTTGTGGTGTTTGACGTGGAGGAGAAGGACCCCCATGAGGATAGATACAGAGAGAACGCAGTCGGGCCCTGACATCCCACCTCGGCTGTGCGGGCTCGAGGTCGCCCGGTGTGAATGGGACGTGAGCTGAGGTGCTGCCAGGACCCTGGGTCAGGAGGGAATTCGCTCCCCGGACAGTCCAGGCACGTGTCTCACAGTGTCCCAGGCCTGAGGGATGTGGCTTCTCAGGTGAGGGGCCACAGGGAGGGCTGGTGCTGTGACCTTGGCCTCTCGGTCTGGCTGTCTGCTACTGGTATGCTACCCCCTGAACCATGCCCATGGGGAGGATGCCCCTACCGTGCCCAACACTCCACGTGCTCAGAGCCACGGGTCCACTTCACAGCCGGGAAAACTGAGGCAGCCAGGCCAGGTTTAGGCTAATCACGAGGTCACAGAGCTCTTGGGACACAGTCTGGTTCCCTTGTGGTAAGTGCCACATCAGCTCAGTCCCTAGGGGCCTGGAGGCCAAAACAGATCAGAATGGATGGTGCTGCCCTTTGCCTCCTGCCTCCTTAGTACTCCTGCCTCATGGCTGACCCTCAGGACCCTCATCCCCTGGGAGTCCGTTTGCCTCTGGTCCGGGCGTTGGCCCCTCTCCCAACCCAGGCCTTAGTTTCCCCAGTGGGAGAGTGGGACCTTGGAGGGAGGCTTACCAGTGGACACAGAATCCTAGCTAAGCCCTCAGGAGAGTGGGACAGAGCCCAGTCACCTCCCTGGCTTGGCCTCCACCTTCCCATGAGTCCCTGTTCCTATTGCCTCTGGGCCTCGTTCTGCCCTGGAGAGTGGGGGCGTGGGCCTTGGGCTACACTTCACTTCCTGTCAGAGCAGGGCACGTTTAGGGGGCTGTCGACCACTCCGCAACCAGACCCCAACCCTGATTCCGGCCATGCTTATCACTGGGACCTTAAACCGAATCTTTAAAACCCAGCTCCTTGGAGCAGGATAGGGGTGTGTTTTGTTTTTTCTCTGGCAAAAAGGGTTTGTTGATGTTGGATTTTTCAGTTAATGCTGCTAAGCTGTTTAATCTTCAAGGATTTAGCAGTGGGTATGGGTGAGCCAGGCGGGAGGGAGGGTGTAGGGCCCATGCCTAACGCCTGGAAGAGCCCCTGAAGCAGCCCCCCAGCCCTTCCAGCTTCTCTCTGCACACCTGGGGGCAGCCCCTCTAGCTTCTTGTCAGACCCCTTGGCCCATCCTAGCTTTGCCTCCACCTGCTCCCTCTTGGAGCCTCAGTTTCCCATTCTGGCAAACAGCCAGGCCCGTGCCCATCCTTCTGGGGTGCTGTGAGGACCACAGAACAGCCACTAAGCCCAGATCCCAGTCCGTTACCCTCTCAGCATGGGGCATACCATCTCCCCATAGCCCCGCTTCACAGGGTTCCAGGTGCATCTGGAACAACCAGGACGCATCAGAACATCTCTCACTGGACCTTTACAAGGAGCTTCCCTGCTGACCTTTGACTGCGTGCACCTGTCTCCTCTGAAGAACCTCACTTTAAAAGAAAAAAATGCTGCTTACAACCTTGTATTTCTTCCAAGGGTGGTGGTGGTGGTTGTTAGGTGCCGTCGAGTCGGACGCAACTCATAGCGACCCCTCCTTGGGTTTCCGAGGCAATATCATTACGGAGGTAGATTGCCCAACCTTCTTCTGAGGAATGGCTGGTGGGTTTGACCCGTCAGCCTTCTGGTTAGCAGTCAAGTGCCTTAGGCACTATACTACCAGAGTGCCTTCTTCCAAGGGTAGATGGATTGTATTAATTGCCGTAAGGAGGCTCCCCCCAAAACAAACATATAGTATAAATGACAGTTTCAGAATTCTGCTAGACACTGGTGCCCTCCCAGGGTGGCTTCCTGTGGGCGGGTCCCAGGAGCCAGTCAGGGCCTACTGGCACTGGGGTGGGCTTTCTCCTGAGGGCTGGCAGATCTGAGCAGACGTTGACGTGGTGGGAGTCCTCGTGTGCTGTTTTGTGCCCTGGACCAGCGGGGTAGCCTCGTCCTTTCTCCCGCTCTTTCTCATCATGATAAGGTGATCCACCTTAGGCACTGGTAGTTCCGCGGTCGACACTCCCCTTCCGTGTTCGGGAGCTGAGTCGGTTCTTGACCGGCGCACCTCGTGTGAGCCACTGCCCATGTCTCGGCGGAGGCCTGCAGGGTTGCTGGATGGGTTTCAGTGCAGCATCAGGACTAAGACTGGGAGGACAGGGCTGGTGATTGACAGTGACTGGACAGGAAGCCCCGAGGAGCCCAGAGGCCTGAGCAGCAGCTGGTGGTGGGGTGTTCTTGGGACCAGGCGGCGTTTGGGGGTGGCGATGAGTCGGGGAGAGCTGACGGACAAACAGGCAGCAAAGCACTGACTGGCCCGCGTTTTTAAGGGGGCGTCTGTTGTGTTCACGTCCAGTTTTCCCATCACCTTCCACAGAGACTGGGTGCCCCCAGGCAGCGTCCCCCTTCCCCTCCATCCCACCCCGAGTCTGAGCCCCCTTGGGACCTGTGGGGACATCCCAACTTTGGGGAGTGACTGTCTGGGGTCCCTTCACTCCCTTAGGGTCCTTGATGAGACAGGAGGAACCAAGACAGGGCAGAGCTGTGTCCTGAGTCCCAGAAGGTCCCCAAACTCCATCCCTCCTCTGAGCTGCCAGGGTGTCGAGGCTGCTGGGACTGTTGTTTTTTTTTTTTAGCCACCTGCCAGCACTCACTGTCCTCTTGTCTTTTCCTGCAGATGTTCCCTCTACCTGTGGCCAATGGGAAGGGCCGGCCTGCCACCCTCGCCGGCAGCCAGTTTGCAAGCTCAGGTAGGATCTGCACGTTGAGCGAAAAGACAAAGGTGCGGGTAGGATGTGGATGGGATACAGAACCCAAGCCCCCTGAGCTAGCGGCCAGGTGCCAAAGGAGGCAGGTGTTGGCAGGTGCTGCAATTGGTCACATGCACTTGGGAATGAGATCCATCAAGCTTCAGAGGATGCCAAGATGGGCCAGTCTTTTTTTTTTTTTTTTTTTTTGTGATTTGGGTGAAAATGTACAGAGCAAATTTGCTTTCTGTACCGTAGTTGACATGCACTTTGCCTCATGACATTGACTATAATTTCCCACAATGCAACAGCTCCCCTCCCACTTCCTCCCAATAGTCACCTCTTCCTTGTGTCCATCCCTCCATGCACTCCTGTCCCCTGAGCTGTCTCCCTGTGCATAAGCAGCCCTTCTTTCTCCCATGATTGTTCTCTCCAAGGAGTGTATCTACGTGAGGTAAATGTTCAACTCATATGCCTGTATTTTGTTTGGCTGGAAGCTACAGGTGTGGATTCAATTCCCGACCTGAAGGGCAGCTAGGGGCTATAGTCTCAGTGGTTCCACCATGCTCTATTGGACCAGCAAACCTGGTCCCCCCAAAAAGGATTTTGAGTTTTGTTCCACATTGTTCTTTCTCTCTATCCAGGATCTCCTACATAGATCCCCTTCCAAGTGGTTGACAGTGGTAGCCGGGCACCATCTAGTTCTTCTCTCATAGTCGTATAGGCTGAGGATCACATGGTGTACCAGTCGCTTGGACCGATTGTTTCCATGAATCTTTGGTTTTCTTCATTTTTCTTTGCTCAGGACGAGGAGAGACCAAGATGGGCCACTCTTAATGTCACTACCACTGTGGCAAAAGCCACTGCCCTTTGGGCTGCAGAGAGTACCTGGCAGTCAGCCCAGCAGATGACGTAGGCACCTCGCCTGTCTTGTGCCAAGGGGGCTGTGGGGTCTGGTTCTCAGGCTTGGGGCTGTCTTAGGATCCTGGTCCCGAGACAGAGTGCTCCCACGAGAAAGGCCAGCGTGACGGGAGCCTTTGAGCCCCTCTGGCCCTAGGGAAGTCCTGGCTTCAAGGCCCCTGGGTGTCCATTCCATCCCACCGAGGGAAACTGATACCAGCGGGGTATGAGATGGGACCCCATCCTGTAAGCTCTTGGTCAGGCCTAACTTCCCTGGGTATTCTCGTTTGAGTACGTATTAGGCACTTACTGTGTACAGGGACTGGCTGTAGGCTGGCCACCTGTCTGTGTCACCCTGACGCTGAAGGGCTTCCTGGGACATGGGATTTGGAGTGCTAATACTGGGGTATCCTGGGCAAACCAGGACCAGGAGGTCACCCCAGCCAGACGTGAGTGCCAGCGCAGTAGCAGGTAGGTGAGGAGAGACAGCAGGACAAGGACCGGAAAGTGACACGTAGGACAGCGGTGCTGCTTGTATGGGCTCTAGTGGGATCAGGTGGCCACGGGGGGGGCAGGGGGCCCTGAGGAGGGGGTACTTGAGCAGAGCCCTGGAGGAGGGAGTGAGCCGGGTGAGCATGAGGGAGCTCTGCGGGCTGGTCCAGCCAAGCTAAGGTCCTGGGGCAGGACTGGGCCTGGTGAGTTGCAGAAACAGGAAGGAGGCCTGAGTGGTCGGAGTGGAGGACTGGAGGGCAGGGAGAGACAGGCAGGCCAGGCAGGGTCCCGTGGGCCACAGCTAGAGGTCTGTCTTTTCCACAGGCAGTGGGGAGCCATGGAGGATTGTGGACAGAGGCAGGAGGAGGTTGGACGTGCTTATTGGGAAGCCCTGGGGCAGCTGGCCAGGAGCTCTGGTGGTGTACTGGATAAGGTATTTGGCTGCTTACCAGGTCAGTGGTTCAAACCCACCAGCTGCTCCATGGAAGGAAAACGAGGCAATCTACTTCCGTAAAGATTTACAGCCTCAGGGAATGGTTAGCTATGAGTCGGGAACAACTCGATGGCAGTGAGTTTTTTTTTGTTTTGTTCTCTGGCTACTGGCAGAATTTGAGGGGAGCCAGTGTCCCTGGGTCACTGGTGGTACGAGGGTGGAATTCCTGTCTCCTCTTCTGGAGATGGGGGTTCGGTTCCTGGCCGGTGCGTCTCCGCCCCCGTCCGTCTGTCTGCGGGGGCTGTGTGTGGCCATGATGCGCAACAGGGCTTAGTGGGGCTTCCAGAGTAAGAAAGACCAGGAGGAAAGGCCTGGTGACCTTCTAGACACCAGCCACGCAAACCCCCAGATGCCGGTGGTCCAACCTGCAGCCGGTTGCGGCGACCGTGTGCTGTCAGGCAGCGCTTCGTGACGTCGCATACGCGGTCGCTGTGGGTTGGGGCTGACTGCATGGCAGGTCACAACAGCAGTGTCCCAGGGAGCCGTAAGTGGCCAGGCAGGTGTGTTCTGCCTCCTGTCTAGAGTCCGGCCCTCCCAGGCTCGTGGCTTCAGACTCTTTTCTGAGGTCTCAGAACTGGGCCCCCGGGCTGTATCTTGCTGCACTTCTGGGCTGCCACCGTCTTCAAGATCCCTGGGGTATCTTGTGAAGAGGAAGAAGTGTCCCGAGTGCAGAGAGGAGGTGGTTTGCACAGTGGCCCATGGTTTGCTCGGCCTCCTTGTCCCTGAGGAAGTGGCCGCAGGGCTGCCGGAGTCTCGCCCGGCGTGGAAATCCCCGAGGGCACCGACCTCCTGCTGGTGACACTTCCATGCCGGGGGAGGAGAGGACCCGGCCTGGCCTGGAGACAGTCAACGACACCCACCCTGGTCGCGGCCGCCACACCTGGCCTGGCGCTGGGAGGGGTCTTCACTCACCCGCTTGCCCGCCCAGCCCTTCCGCGGACCCACTGTGTGAAGGGGTTTCCCCCAGCGGCCCTGTCTGATCTGGCCTCTCCCTGGACACAAGGTCTGTACGTGTGAATTTCCCATGGCTTACGCAGCCTCCGGCGGGCGGGGGGGCATGCCCTCCGTCAACCCCTGGCATCTGGGCACAGTGGTCCAGGACCCCAGAGAAGCACATTTGTCGCATTTCTTGCCTGTGGCTGTTTGGTGGGTGGGATGGGGCTGGCTCTGACCTGGGGAGCCCGCTCAGGTGGACACATAGCAGGGCCTCCTGCAGGTTCAGTCCAAACGGTTTTGGCCGGGCCTGAACCGCCCGGTGGGGAGCTGTGGGGAGCTGGGGAGCCTGGGGCCCCCACCCCCGTGCCGTGATGCTGGAGCCTCAGTTTCTTCACCTGCACAGCTGGCGTCTTCCCCTCGGCGCGAGCAGAGGCTGCAGAGCACTTCACCAGCTGTGCGTTGGGGGCGTGTCACACGAGGGCCTCCAGGGGACCAGCCCGTGGGGGGGTGCCCAGCCAGCGTTCCCTCCCTGCGGCTGCCTCCTCGGAGCAGGGACCTCAGGAAGAGGCGGAGTTGCCGTCCCATCAGCCGGCCACCCTGGGGTTCGTCTCACCTGGGTCAGAGCAGACCCTGAGCACGTGGCTGAGAGTGCGCCCTTCCTCCCCTCAGGGTCTGCATCACCTTCCAGAGCCCGTGTGCTCTGCCCACCGCCCTCGGCCCCGACCCCCCCCCCCCCCCGCTGCCAGTTGCCAGGTGTCAGCCCTGTTCAAGTGACCCCTCGTGTGCCAGTGCAGAGGCAAGCTCCACAGGGCTTTCATGGTTTGGATTTTTATGAAGAGGTTGCCAGGCCTGCCTTCCGCAGCACCTCAGTGGGCTCAGACCTTTCACCTCGCGGTGGGGAGCTGAGTTCTTTAGCGTGCGTCGTCAGGGACTCCACCCCATTCTCCACGTTGCTCGTGACAACTCGCTGCTTGTAAGTGTATCTGGAAAGGAAGCTAGAGCTGGATGACTCGTGGCCAGGACAGGACTGTAAGGCATCTGAAAAGCAGCCTGGCAGACGCGGCGCAGCATGTGCAGGGCTGATGGGATCGGTGGCCGCTCTGCCCGGTCGCTGTCTGTTGGAAGGAAACCAAAAACATTGACGTTAAGAGAGGTGTGAAAGACGAGCCAACAGGAGGCAGAGACGTCCGTGTGACCCGGATTGGAGATTTGGTCACAGACGATAGTTTTCCCTCCTTTTGGGAAGCCGTCAGTGACAGACACGTGAGGCCACCAGAGACACCAGGAAGTGCTTCTTGATGGGCCAGGGGACGTGTTTTGCCTGTTCTCAGTCTTTCCCTGGCTTTCTGTGTTTGTGTCCCTGGAAATGGGGCCCATACTTGGAGGGGTCGTCAGATGCGTGGCAAGGCCCTTCTGTGGCCTGTTTGGTCAACGATGGTTCCTTAGGCTGAGTTTCTGGAGTCGACCTGCTGGGTCTGTGCCTGTGTTGTCACCTGGAAGATGCCCTCAGGTTTCCAGAGGCTCTGCACGAGAGCAGCCTCATCAACTCCCCTCCCGGGCGGCTCGGGGCTTCCCTGACGTTGGCTGGCATGGGCTACTTTGAAGGGTGACCGGGAACCTGCTGCTTCCGTGTGCACGTGTTCCAGGAGGGCTGGGAGGGGAACTTCTCAAGACTGGCTCAGTCCCATGCCATTTGTGTTCTTAGATTTATCTGGTGGTTGAGAGTGTACCCAGTGGGACACGGGCAGTTCTGTCGTTGCTCTGCCCACGTCAGTGACCCTGCTGGCGTCCTTCCAGCTGTGCAGCCGGTCCCGCCCTCCCTTCTGAGCTGCTCCTCCCATGAGGATGGAGCCTGTGCCCCTCAACTTCCTGTCTGACCTTTCAAGTTGATGTTGTCAGTTTGATCCCCTAGAGACAGATCTTAAAGTACCACAGTGCTCACGGCGTATCAGTTCTTCTTTGATAAGCTTTGACCTTGTTTTGAGGGCTTGGTCAACTTCTTATTTTTGGCTAATTCCTTATTTTTAAGTCAGATATCAGGAAGGTGTGAGTGTCCTTGGGGGTCCTGTTGACCCTCATCTGGCTCCTGCCAGCGGTGACACCTGGTGTAACTGTTGTATGACATCACTACCAGAAAGGAGATGCCAGAGCGAGCCACAGTTTGTTTGGGCTTCACTGGTTCGTGTGCTCTTCTGAGTGCGTGTGCGCGCGTGTGTGCGTGTAACTCACGTTGTTACCTGCTGTTGAGTGGATTCTGATGTATGCCGGCCATGTGTGACAGGGTAGAGCGGCCCCATAGGGTTTCTAGGCTGACATCTCCACAGGCAGACCGCCAGGTCTCTGTCCCACGCAGCTGCTGGGTGGTTAGAAGCACTGACCTTTGGTCTAGCCAAGCGCTTCCCCGTTTGCGCCCCCAAGGCTCCTGAGGGGCGTGGAGCCTTGTGAGGCTCTGCCACCCATGTAGATTCCTGTCCTCACCCTCAGCAGTCAGGATGCAGAGCGAGGGCGCCCCAGCCTCCCCGTGCTTTGTGGTTTATTCCTTCGCAGAAAGTGCCGTGTAAGTGGAGCGAGCCCTGCGGGTGCAGTTTGAGCATTGGGCTGCCGGCAAAAAGGTTGGTGGTTCGAGCCCACCAGTCTCTCTGTGGCAGGCATATGGGGCAGTTCCACTCTGTCCTCGGGGGCGCTGTGGGTCGGACTGCGCGCGAGGGATGGAGCTGTCTGAGCGTTCCCCACTCAGCGTGATTTGTCTGAGCTGTTGACTGTGTGGAGAGGAGTCCTCCCCTTTTGGTTGCTGGACGTGCACCATGTTAACGTGCGGCAGTAACCGTGGCAGTGGCTTACACCACTGTTTTGAACCTTTGTGGCGAAGGAGGTGCCGTTAGCCCTGTGTTGCTGATGTTGGTGCTGTCAAGTCAGCGCTGACTCACAGTGACCCCGTGTGTCACGGGGCAGACCGCTGCCTGGCCCCGTGCCGTCCTCACGGTTGTTGGCAGCCACCTTGTCAGTCCGCCTCAGGGAGGGCCTTCCTCTGCCTCAGTGGCTCCCTGCTTCACCAGCAGGGCGTCCTTCTCTGGGAACGGTCCCCCCTGGTAACACGTGCAGAGTGACGTGAGGCGGTCTCCCCATCCTCATTTCCAAGCAGCACTCTGGCTGTACTTGTTCTACTTGTTCCGGGACGGCTTTGCTGGTTCTTCCGGAGGCCATGGTGCACGCAGCGTTCTTTGCCAGTGCTACTGGTGGGGAAGCCGAAACACGGAGCAGAGTTCAGTAACCGTTCCGTCTCCTTCTGTCAGAACTAGGTCACCCAGCCTTTCCTCTGAGATGCCTCTGGTGGACCCGAACCTGCAGCCTATCTGAGCCGCTGAGGACTAACCGCCGTCACCCACGGATGGCGGGGCACGGCCCTGAGCTGCTGGAGCCTGTGCAGTGTGGACACTAGTGTGGCCCGTTTCCCTGGTGGTCTCGCCCGGGGCAGCGTGGGCGCTGGTGTGGCCCGTGTCCCTGGTGGTCTCGCCCGGGGCAGCGTGGGCGCTGGTGTGGCCCGT
>NW_006922053.1:1576222-1591623 GCF_000298275.1 Orycteropus afer afer | reverse complement strand
GTGGCCTGGGTCTCACCTGGGGCAGGTGTCTCTCCTTGCTCTCTAGAACAGTCCGTGGTGAGGAGGAAGCACCTGATCTCCCAGTGCCTGGAGCTGACCTGTGGCCCATGGCATCGCTGCTTCCTGGGGTTGTCACTTGTCCCCGACTCTGGCCCTGCCGAGGTCTTGTCCATCGCTGCCAGTGGTGGCCTTTCCTTAGAAAACAGTTGTCTGCGTTTTAAGTTCATGATCGGGTGCATTCTATTTCTTTCTTTTTTTTTTAATATTTTATTGTGTTTTCGATGAAAGCTTATGCGGTAAGTTAGCTTCCTGTTGAGCCGTTCACCCACAGGCGGTTCCGTGGCCTCAGTTGTGATCCCTGCAGTGCTGTAGCCCCTGTTCCCACCCTGCCGCATTTCTGTCCCTCCATCTTCCATGCCCCTCCCTGCCTTCTCCTCTCTGCTTTTGGAGCACATGTGGCCTGTGGAGTCTTCCATAGTTGATTGTCTCGAGGAGCACATTTTTCACGGCTGTTACTGCTGGGGATAAAGCCCAGTCTGTTACTTGGATGAAAGGTGACCTCCAGGCCTGGCTTCAGTTCCAGGTGGCAGGTGTCTTAGGGCAATTCTCTGGGGGTTCCTCCAGTCTCTTCAGTCCAGTAAAGGTGGCCTTTTGTATGAATTTGAGTTTTATTCTGCTTTTTTCTTACTCTGTCAGAGTTCTTCTATTGTGTCCCTGGTCAGAGGGTCAGTGATGGTAGCTGGGCACCGCCCGTCCTTCAGGTCTCAGGCTGGAGGAGGCCGTGGTGTGTGGGCCGTTAGCTTCCCTTCACTCTCCTTTGCTCCAGGAGGGAAGAGATCAATACTTGCATCTTATATGGCTGCTTGTAAGCGTTTAAAACCCCAGAGGCTGCTCATCAACTTTCTTTTTATTTTTTTTTAAATAATAATATATGTGTGCTGAAAATATACACAAGAAAGCCCATTCCAGGTCCACCTTACTGTATACACAGCAAAGCCCTCCTGGTTCACATTACTATATATGCAGCAAAGCCCACTCCTGGTCCACGTTACTGTACATACAGCAAAGCCTGCTCTGTTCCACCTTACTATATACACGGCAAAGCTGGCTCCTGGTTCACATTACTGTATACACAGCAAAGCCTGCTCCAGTCCACGTTACTGTGTGCACAGCAAAGCCCACTCTGGCCCACATTACTGTACACACAGAAAAGCCCAGTCCCAGTCCATGTTACTGTATACACAGCAAAGCCCACTCTGGTCCACGTTACTGTATTCGCAGCAAAGCCCATTCCAGTCCACCTTACTATATACACAGCAAAGCCTGCTCCCAGTCCACGTTACTATATACACAGCAAAGCCCACTCTGGTCCACGTTACTGTATCCGCAGCAAAGCCCACTCCAGTCCACCTTACTATATACACAGCAAAGCCCAGTCCTGGTCTATCTTACTGTATACACAGCAAAGCCTGCTCTGGTCTACCTTACTGTATGTACAGCAAAGCCCAGTCCCAGTGCATGTTACTATATACACAGCAAAGCCTGCTCCCAGTCATGTTACTATATACACAGCAATGCCTGCTCTGGTCCACGTTTCTGGGCACACTGGTCACTACGCTGGTTACGCCCTTCATGTCGGATCAGCATCCTCATGACTCCTGTTGTGGTTGTCTCACTCCCATTGACTGCAGCTCCCCGCCCCCAGCCTTCTCGTCCGTGCTGTAGAGTAGCTGCTGCCCACCTGGTCTTATGTCGGTGGCTCTTTAAAGAGCGTGGTCCTCAAGGGGGATGCGCTGTCCTGTTTGAGCTGAACTGGTACTTAGTTTAAAGGTGACATTGGCGTAGTTTCAAGTCAAGGTTTGAAGAGGAACTCGGCCAGAGCCCCTGAGACTCGGTCAGCCTAAGTGGGTCCAGCGAATCTGGATTCTTTGGGCATGTAGTTTTCCTCCTTGTTTCTCTCCCTCTCTCAGGAGCCATCTGTTGTGATCTGAACAGAAGGCTCAGTAGTGGGAGCCGCTTACCGTCTAGCTCTTCTGGTCTCAAGGTAGAGGGAAGAGGCCACGGTTGGTGGAGTCGGTCAGTCCTGCATTCTGGTTCTTTCTCTGCTGATTGGTTTTCCCTCTTTCTCTTTTGTTACAGATGAGTAGGGACCAAGAGTTGTGTCTTAGCTGGCCGTTCATAAGCTTTTAAGACCCTGGATGCTTGTCTCTAACGGTACATTCCTGAACAAAGGGTCCTGTCACCTGCCTTCAATTCCTCAGCCCTCCATCTACTTTTTCTGTTTGTTTTCTGTCCTTGAACCCTCTGCCTGATGCTTTGTCTAATTTATCGATCCGTCACCTAGAACCTGCCGTGTGGCTGATCCGCACTAAACGTCACCTGCTTTCCTCTCCCTGGTATCGCCCTCCCCCCTCCCTGGGGCTGTCGCGCTGGCTTTTAAGTTGAAGGCCCCGCTGGCCCCTTTTTCTCTCCGGTGCCCAGAGCTCTGCAGGCTACAGATTTTCCTCTCAAGTCCTCTTTGGCCGGATCTTACCTGTTTCAGTGATGCTTGGTTGTCTTTATTGTAGAAACACTGGGTGATGCTTTAAAGTACTTCTTTGTCCCTTTTTACTCGTGTCATTTCAGAGGTTATGGATTTCTAGGTTGGGGGCAGAATGTGCTTCTCAGTGCTTGATTTGTGGGTCACCGGTGTGAGAGTCTGTTTGTTCTGTTGTATGTAGGGTCGCTGTGAGTCGGAGCTGATTCAGCTGCACCTGACGACGGGGTGGAAACTCCAACGGGGCTTGGACCGTTGCTACTGTTTGGAGGCTGGAGGGCTTCGTGCTCTTACTAGAATATGGACAGAGCCCCAGGGGCACTCAGCTGCTCACCAAAAGCTTGGGCCTTTGAGTCGACCCAGAAACGCCCCGCAGGAAGGGCCTGGCAATCTGCTTCTGAGAGTCAGCCCCAGGAAGCCCTGGGGAGCCGCGCCCTCTGATGCCATGGGCCCCCGGGAGGTGGAACTCACTTGAAGGCATCTGGTTTGTAAACCATGCACCACGCTGTCGTTCTCCTTGAGCAGTTTAGGGAGTTTGTCGGGGGTCTGTGAGCTGATTAGATTCACCTCCACCGTATGGTGATTTTCACCCGTTTGATGCTGAGCTGTGAGCGTGCACCGTGCAAACCCTCCCTGTGACACTGGGCGTTGTCTCTCGGGGACTGTCTCGTGGCGGCTGGTGTGTGTGTCTGGGCGCTGGGTGAAGGACACGTCACGGGGGCCCTGGGCGGCACAGGTGGCGAACCACTCGCCTGCTTGGCTGGAGGCGCGAGGCAGCTTAGAGCTCTTCTGAAGAAAGGCCTGGTGATCCCCTTGCAGAGTCAGCCATGGGGGACCCGCGGATCATGGCTGTCCGGACGGCGGGGTCACCAGCGTCACAACGCGTTCTGCGGCAGCTGGTTGGTAGATGCTCCAGACGGCTGGGTTTTCCTTGTGGGTCAGCCATCGTCAGCACCCTCTTTATTGTAGTCGTTTAAAGTACCCTTCCTTACTGTGTGCGCCTGGCGTATCTGCGGGTGGTTATACTTACTTAGCCTCCTTGGGTCACTGGCTCTGGAACTGTCTTGCAGATGCCATGTGCCTCAGCAGACAGTGTGCATCTGGGGCGTGGCTGGGCTTCTGGCGTTTGCTTCTGCAGCATTGGTCAGTGCTCCTCGGGGTTTTCAGTGGCGGAGCGCGGTCACGGTGTGCACGGCCAGCCTCTCCGGTTGGGGTTCAGCAGCTGAGCGCGGTCACGGTGTGCACGGCCAGCCTCTCCGGTTGGGGTCCGGCGGCGGAGCGCGGTCACGGTGTGCACGGCCAGCCTCTCCGGTTGGGGTCCGGCGGCGGAGTGCGGTCACAGTGCACGGTCACAGTGCACGGCCAGCCCCTGGGTCGGCGGCGGAGCACGGTCACGGTGTGCATGACCAGCCTCTTGGTCGACGGTGGAGCGCAGTCACGGTGCATGGGCAGCCTCGGCCGGCGGTGGCCAGTTCTCCCAAAGGTGTGAACGTTGTTAGGTGCCTGTTCCGGCTCACCGCGACCCCGAGTGTGACCACAAAACCTGCTTGGTGCTGCACCGGCTGCGCAGTCCCTGCCTCTTGAGCCCCTTGTCACAGCCGCTGTGTCAGTCTGTCTTGTTGAGGGTTGTCTTTTTCTCTGACCCTCTACTTGAACAAGCGTAGTGTCCCCTGGGGACTGGTCCTTCCTGACACCGTGATTGAGGTACACGAGACAGAGTCCCACATCCTCGCGTCTGAAGAGTGTTCCGGCTGTACTTCTTCTCAGATGGCCTTGTTTGTTCTTCTGGCGGCCCAGAGTGTGTTCAGTGTTCCGAGTACATGCTTAAAACTTCCATTTCCTGCATTTTCAACCCAGAAGTGAGACACTCCTTCTCCAGCAAAGTTGAGGAAGGAGCCTGCCCCCTGGCCTTTGGCATTGAACACTTTGTGACTTTCTTAAAGCCTTGTTTCTCCTCATTTAAGAGTGTGTGGCATTTGCAATTTGCATGTAAACATATATCTGTCTGTTTTTACTACTTGGCCACTGACTGTGGGATCTTGAGCAAAAGACTTAGAACTTGTTCTGCCTCAGTGTCCCCATCTGTAAAATGAGGATGGCTGGAGTTACTGCAAGCGTTCAGTGGAGTGAAACAACACAGTGTGCCCAGAACAGTGCAGCTGTTGGTGAGGTTATTGGTGCAACGGAGTCTGTAATTCCTTGTTTAATGTGCTCACTGCCAGCCACACCCATCACAGGGTCCCAGTTTGCTTGTGTGTATGCTTGGCTCACCCTCCCAGTTCATGGAGGGGTTCGCAGCAAGGGTGCGTTGGTGACGTATCCTTAGGTCCTTGCGTGTCTAAAGAGGTCCGTCTCCCTTACATCTGAGGGACGTTTTCGCTGGGAATAGAGTTCTTCGCCATACTCTCCTCCGCATAGACTCGAGCTCTGCTGAGTCTCTTCATCATCCCCGGGTGTGAGACAGAACCCTGTCACTGCACACCGTGTCTGCCAGTCCTACTTGCTGTTTCAGTATTTCTGGGAGGCACCCTGGCCCTTGTGTCCAGCAACTCAGAGACACTCGGTCCAGTTCTGACATTGACTGTGGCCGCGGGTGTCTCCTCCGGCCCATCAGGACATCTGTGCTCCGGCTGTGCGTCTTCCTGTTCATGCCTTGTCATCTCTGAGCCGCGTCCCTCGCTTTGCTCTGCGCTTTTTGTTGGGTCTCTGCTGTGTCGTCGGTTCTGCCCTTACTGCCTCTCGTGGCCTTGTGCTTCCTGGAGAGACCCTCCCCACCCCCATCTTCCACGCTTTGCTCGTCGTGTCTGCCTGCCTCGTGTGTGTTGCTTGCAGAGGTTGGGTTGGTTGGGGGAGGGCTGGCCTGGGGAGTGCAGAGTCTTCTGTCCCCATGTCCCTCATGGATTCCCCTGGAAACTGGAGCTGAAGGAGGGGTCTTTCTCCTGTCCCTGGTCACTGAACTGATGCTCACAGATGGAGCGGGTCAGGGCAGCCTCTGCGGCTGGGACCCTGTTTTTCTGTGAATCGTCACTTACGTGCTTGTTGGGCCTTCATTCCTCGGGCCAGCTCCACCCACAGGGGGGTCCCCAGGAGTTAGATGTTTCCTCCAAAAGCTCAGGAGAGGAGGAGAGGTTGGTGAGAAGCCTCAGATTTCTGGCGGACCAGGCTGTCCCTTTCGCCCACACAGCTTCCCTGGTTGAGGGACCACGGAGTGCTCCCCACTAAAGGGTGAGGGTCGCCCCCCCATTTCCCTTCCTTGTTAGCCTCAGGTTAATTACCTTGTTCCCGGGGAGCCCAGGGAGACCCTGCTTTCCCAGCCCCTCCAGATCTTGTGGGCAGATGTAGGAGGGGTTTTCTGGGACCCCCCTCAAGTGAGGAAGGGCCTCTGGGCTGCCCACGCGCCTTCCTTCAGCCTGTCTGGAGGCTGCTGCCTCTGGCAGGAATCGCTCCACGCTGGTGGGCTGTGGCTAACGCCTTGCCCAAGTTGTCACCTAGGACACTTTTGTCTGCATTTCACGTTCTTGTCAGGCCACTGGGGGATGTTCGCCGGAGCTGCCTCGAGCCCTCAGCTCACATGTCACATCTTGTAGACACCCCCACAAACACATGTTGTGGTGAGCTACCCTCGAGTGGGCCCCAGTGCACGGCAACCCTGTGCCCAATGGGCCAAAGTGCTGCCTGACCCCACACCAGCCCCACGGTCGCTTGGGGATCCAGCCAGTGGGATCTCTCAGTCAGCTGAGCTTGAGAAGCAGCTGTGGTGCTTGTGAAGACATCATTTCCTACAGGCATTGTGGTGCTGCAGTGATTAAAGCGCTTGGCTGCTAACTAAGAGTCAGCAAGTCAAACCCAGCAGCTGCTTCATGAGAGGACGACGTGGCAGTCCGCTTCTGTGAAGATCTGCACCTTGGGAACCCTCCGGGCAGTGCCACTGGGTGCTCTAGGGGCACTGTAGCTCGGAATTGACTCCATGGTGGTGGCTTGGTGTTGTTTATAAAGTCAGGGCTGCTTTGACAAGTTAGGAAGGGGAGAAGGATGTGGCGAAACCATACCATGGGGATTTTTTTTTTTTTTTAAGATAATACTGTTTTAGGTGAGTTTACGTAGCAAATTGGGGGAGCTCTGGTGACGTAGTGCCTAAGGCACTTGACTGCTAACCAGAAGGCTGGTGGTTCAAACCCACCAGCCACTCCTCAGAAGGAAGGTTGGGCAATCTACTTCCATAGTGATACCGTCTTGGAAACCCAAGGAGGGGTCACTATGAGTCGGGTCCAACTCCATGGCACATAACAACAACAACTAGTCAGCTCTGGTCCTCTAGGAGCTCTGGTGGCGCAGTGCCTAAGGCATTTGACTGCTAACCAGAAGGCTGGCGGTTCAAACCCACCAGCCACTTCTTGGAAGGAAGGTTGGGCAATCTACTTCCATAGTGATACCGTCTCGGAAACCCAAGGAGGGGTCGCTATGCGTCAAATCAACTCAATGACAGTGACTTTGGTTTTTGGTTTTTAATAACTTTTTACAGATTGTCCCCTGCTTTTGGTCAGTTTCCCCAATGTGTCCGCGTTTTCACGGTCTCTGTCCTGCCTGCTCTGTTTCCACTGACAGCTTCCCTCCCCGTCTCCCCTTTGCCTCTGGGTGGAGGTCGGCTGGTTCATCCCACAGAGGGTTACTTCAGGGAGAACGTTGCTCCCGGTGCCGCTTTATAAGCCAGTCTGTTACTTGGCTGAAAGGTGACCTGAAGAAGTAGCTCCAGTTCCCTGGTCAAAGGTGACAGTCTGGGGGCTTTCTCTGGTGTCCGTCAGTCCGGTAGGTCTGGTCTTCTAAGGGATTTGAGTTTTGTTCCACGTTTTATCCCCTTCTATCCGGGCCCTTGTGTTGTGTCCCTGGTCAGAAGGCTCGGCAGTGGGTCTGCAGAGGCTGTGGGTCGCGGGCTGTCAGTGCCATGGACTCGTCTTCTCTGAGTCTTTGACTCCTATGTGCTCACTTGCTTCATGCGAGCGGGTGTGTCTTGGGGCTGCTCGTGAGCTGTTCGACCCCAGCGTGGTAGCGAGAACTAGTATGTGGAGTGCTGTCTTTGTGAACCACGCTGGGCCAGTTGAGTGAATGTCCCTGAGGTGATGGTCCCAGGCCTTTTGACCTGGCAGCCGGTCACGTATTGGCCGTATGTAGGAGGCCTCCGTGACTCTGCTCCTGCGTGGTTTGTTATACGTGTGGATGCACACGTAGCACCCACAGGCACGAGTGTACACATGTCTGCAGATAGGCCTGTACACGTACATGCATTCAGTCGCACGTACCTTACTGCACACATGTGTGCACCTGTATCTTCATACATAATCACACAAATATCTTCTGCATGTTGTTACTATTACAAAATTGCATTTACCAGAATTGTCTCTTTCTCTCGTGTGGTTCTCAGTGTCATTGCTTGCCTTGGTGACGTTTTGCTGACTTCGCCATATTTGAGATTGCCTTTCCCATGTGAGAGTGCCAAGTGTCTGCCATCTAGACGGGATTCCCCTGCCACCCCCACCCCCAGCCTTCCGAGAGCGTTGCTGTCTGTGGCTCTGCCTAACCCTGACATGTGACACGGTGCGGCCGTACGTTATGTCTCTCTCTGACTGACTGACTGACTTCATTTAGCAAAGCTCACTGGTTAATTTTGTAAGGAGCCTGCCAGGCCTGGTTTCTTAGTCTGGAAGCCCCACTGAAACCTGCCCACCATGGGGGACCCTGCTGGGATGTGACATACTGGTGACAGCTTCCCAGCTCACAGCACCACACAGGCCCCCGCAGTGCAGCACACAGACAGACTCGGTGTATTTCTGACGTCTCTGTCCTTCAGAGCTGCAGGTTGCAGTATCAACTCACCAGCCACGTGTATGGGCCAGGGTTTGCGTGGTGGTGTTGCCGTTGGGTAACACATTCGAACCAGAACTTTGACAGGACGGGGCAGCTTGCCTAGGGTCACCAGATCCTTGGGGCTCCGTGCCCAAGGCCACCAGCCCCCTGGCACCTCTCTTTGGCCCGATCTCTTCCTGCCCTCAAGCACACTCTGCACTGTCCATCCCTCTGTCCCTCTCCACGGAAGCCTGGCTGGACCCTGTGGGAGAGATGTCCTCCCTCCATCTTTCCCCTGGCACCCCAAGTCAGTGTTTCACCTCTGTCCTTTTTTAATACATACATATGTAGGGAGAAAAATTATTCTCTAACAGCAGTGTCTTATTCTGTTAGTACACTTTAATTAGAATGGGGCATTATGAATATTCATGTATGGGTTATTAAAATGCATAATTAATCGGTAAGGGGGTTGATAACTATATTAAGGGGAGCTGTGGGGGAGGGGCAGGTCCCTACTTTTGTCTTTACCGGAAGGGGGAGGTTTTTTTCTGGGAACTGTAGAGCAGGGACCTAGTAGCTCCTGCCAGGGCATTGCTGGGGCCTGTTGGGGGTGTTGGGCCCCGGGTGAGCCCTGGCCGTCGCCTCGCCTGCTGAGTGGTAGAGGGCCGCGGGTGCTGGATTTGGGCACTGGCTTGTATGTGCCCTGGCTGTGCCCTTGGGAGTTGGCCTCTGTTCAGCTGAGGACCCAGGCGCCTCCGTCCACTGCTGCAGGGGTCTGTTGCTGAGCAACACTGGGGGCGGGGGGAGAGCTGGAGGTTGGGGGTCTACTTGGTGAGCCGGCAGCACAGACAGAGGGAAGCTGAGGCTCAGAGAGGGCTGGAGTTTTGTCCAGGGTCACCCAGCCAGCCCCACTCCAGCAGCCACCCTCCCCCAGGACCCAAGTCCAGGTCTGGGACCCTGGGTGCAGACCCCAATCCTGGTGGCAATGCTGGAGACCATGGGAGCCCCTCTACCCACCAGGGCAGCTTCTCAGGCCCCCCGCCCACAACCCCTCTGGAAATTGTGTATTAGAAAACAAATCTAAATGAGATACATGACTATTCACCAGGTTGGGAAATGAATACGCACAATTATGCAAATTAGACAGCAGTTAGGCACCCGTTCTGGGGGGTGACTAACGCAGAGGCAGGGAAATAGAAGGATGCCATCTGAAAGACTCCTGGCAGAGAGGGCCAGCACGCCGGGAGGGAGCGCCCGCGGGCCTGGCTGGGGTGCGTGCTGGCCGTTCCCGCAGTGTCCAGCGTTCACATGCTACCCAGGACGGGGAGCGGGTGGGTGAGGGGGCCACAGGCTCTGGCACGGAGACACACGTCGCCTTCCGGCTCTCAGGCATGCTCTAGGCTTGGCATCAGGCGTGCACACCCCAAGAGTTGCACGGTGGGTCTGCTTGTAATGTTACATTGCAGAGGAGCAAACTAAGCTGGTGCTGTGTCCTGGCTGGGGGCCCGGGTCTGCCCTCCTGCTCCCCTGGGCTGGTTAGGCCACATGCAAGGGACCAGCCCCCCCCAGGCGGGGAGCAGGCAGCTCTACAGGGCGGGGACAGGGCCCGGATCCCCAGGCCAGGGCCGTTGCCTGTTAGGGTGTGTGGGGAGATAACGAGGCTGCCCTGCCCCACCCGCCCCAGGGACCAAGGTCCTCTTCCCCACCCTGGTTAGCTCCTGTGGCCGAGGCCTCCATGCTCCTCCCTGGGCCGCCGCCTCCCCGCCTCAGCTCGCGTACGGGCTGCAGTCACCCTCGCCACCTGCCCGGTGCCCAGTCAGTGGCAGCTGCTGCTGGGTTTCCGGTGGCCTGTGTGGTGCAGACGGTTGAGCACTCAGCTGCTCACCAAAAGATCAGCAGTTTGAGTCCCCCAGAGGCCCCTTGGAAGAAAGACCTGGCAGTCTGCTTCTGAAAATCGGCCCCTGACAGCGCCACGGGGCACAGTCCGCCGTGACGCGTACGGGCTCTCCCAGGGCTTGGGGGCGGCTCCACGGCGGCTCAGCAGGGATTGAACAGAGGTCAGTGGGGGGTGGGGGGTGCGGTCACCTCAGCCACGGTCACATCTCTTCACCCACCACTCGCTCCCTGATGCCCTTGTGAGCTTTTCCTGTAGAATAAGTAGACTGAGCCTAACTCAGAACCTTAGCCCCATGTGGTCAATGCTGGGCTAGAGGGAGGGACCTGGGACTGGAATGGGCATAGCAGTGGGGGCTTTGCCAGATGGGTAGGAGTTTGCCAGCAGAGCTAGCCAGAAGAAGTGTTTTGAGCTAAGGACCTTGAGGTATGTGAAGTCTCGGGCTCTCTCGGGCCTGAGAGGGACTGGAGACTTGGCTGACCCTGGCTCTCTTTCCTCTCCCCTCCCCACAGGTCTTGAGGAACGACCCAGCTCAGGCTCCTGGGGTGCCGGCGACCAGAACAGTTCCTCCTTTGACCCCAGCAGGGTGAGGGGCCCCTGTGAGGTCTGGGATGTGGGCTTCCCTTCCCGGGGTGGGCTATGTGCTGAGTGAGGAAACAGGCTCAGAGGGAAAGGCAGACCCCAGCCTACTCGCTAGGGGCTTTAGGCTCAGTAACGTGGGTTTGAGTCTTGACTCCGACCTGCCTGCCTCCCTGAACCTCACCCCAGAGGCGACATGGGAGTGGGCCCCCGTCCCCAGCCCCACCTGAACCTCATCTCTCCATAGACCTATGGCGAAGGCACCCACTTCAGCGAGTCTCACAGCAGCCTCACTTCATCCACATTCCTGGGACCCAGCCTCGGGGGTGAGTGTCTGGCCAGGGACAATCCCCGCCCCCTTCTCCCCATATGCAGGGGCCTCGGCCTGCTTGGTGGGCCTGGCTGCCTGGCATGTCTACAGCATCCACCCATAGTGTGTGGCAGTGATGCTGTCTGCCTTCCTCAGAGCGAGTGCAGGTCGACACAGCCAGGGACCCCTGTCATTGTGCCCAGTGACCCCCCATTCCAGCATGACTTCATTTCAGCAATCAGTCTACACAGACCTGGGCTCCAAATCAGGTCACACCATTCCAGTGTGACCTCAGCTTTTCAGTCTACACAGACCCAGCTCCAAACCAGGGGTCATACCATTCCAGTGTGACCTCAGCTTAACTAGTCATTCTGTACAGATCCCAGCTCTGAACATGGTTTCAGTCATGGGTTCTAGGGTCAAGATTTGAGCAGATCTTTGAGGGACATGACTTAGCCTGCAGCTCCAGGGCTCCGACCTCTGGGACCATCATGTTCCATCCCCCAGTGGATGACCTTAACCAGGCTCAGCCCCAGCCTCAGCCCCTCCTTCTTATGTGGTTGCTGGGAGCCCCAGCTCCTGGGGGCTTGGGAGGCTTCGGGGTGAAAGGTTGAGCTGAAACTTTTGGGGATGGTGGGGCTCTGGCTGCTGGGGGTCGGTTCCCAGTTCCCGTAGAGCCTCAGCTCCAAAATACCAGTAAAGCTGGTTGTCCCGGGGTCCACCCAGCTCCCAGTCACCTCGTGGGCGTCCGGGTGGAGCGCCCTGAGGTTTCAGTGGCTGCTTGTTAGGGAGCAGGTCACCAGGCCTTCCTTCCACGGTCCCTCGGGTAAATGTGAGCCCCGATCTTTCAGAGAGCAGCTGAGTGCATAATGGGATTGGGATTCTGTCCCTCTGCTCCTGAGAGGCCCCCAAGGCCCGGGTGGTGGGCCAGTTAATTGTCAAGGTTTTTATGGCTGTTCATGACCGCGACAGGCTGCTTAGACAAAGTTGGACTGCCTTTCACAGGGAGTAAACATGCTGCTGAGTTGAGGACTTGGCTTGGGGTAAGAATCGTGGGAGCCTCAGAGCTACTGACTTAAGGGGAACTGAGACCCAGAGAGTTTGCAGAGCCCCAGCTTTAGCCCAGACCCCAAAGGAGCAGCCCCTGGTTTCGACTGCACTGAGGTCACAGTGCGCAGTAAGAGCTCAGGAAGTGCTCACGGCCTGCATGAGGGGATTGCACATGGGGCAGTACCTGAGTGCCCACTGCGTGCCCGCAGCAGTTTCCTGAGGGCCACACCTGCTGGCATACCAGCTTCCCCCCTGCTCTTCCTTCCTCCCAGTCTCTTCCTGCTGCCAGCTGGCCCAGCACAGCTGAGGGTGGGCAGGGCTGACAGGGCGGTTCCCACGGCCACCCAGCCTAATCACTGGGCCCAGCATCCTACAGCCAAGGAGCTCAGAGAGGGCAGCATCAAGCCTACCCACAGCAAGGTTCTGGAAGTCTAGATGGACTTCTGTTACAAAGAAATGGGCAGAGTTTTTCCAGGTTTGAGAATAATTCAGATTAGTTGGCTAATGCAGGACCTGGTGCAGCAAGGCTGCTGATGGTCTGTACTTAGTCAAGATCTTGCCTTAAGCCAAAAAGGTACTAAGTAACCAAAAGTGCGTGCTGCAGGTGAGGCTTGATCCAGGTGTCGTGAAGCAGCAGGCCTCCACACAGGCATGTGTCCTTCCATAGCCCCAGGCCTTATCCCCTGACTTGTAGAGACCCCTTCCCACCATGTAGTATGAACCATGCCTGCTCCTTCGTGGCTCCCTCTCTGGCTGAAAAGCTAGCTGTCCTCATTGGACGGGGGCTGGAGTCTGTGCTGATGGAACCCTGGGGACTAAGCCAGGCAGATGGTGTGTATGGGAGCCCAGGCTCCTCATGGGCTTTCCAGCCAGAGACCCTAGGCCTGTCCCCGGGGAACAGTACCTCATGCGAGCCCAGGCTGGTCCAGGCCCAGGCACAACCAGAGCAGGGCTGTGGCCTGGCTGGGCTTGCGGGTATTGCACTGTGGGGGGTGGGGTGGGGTGTCGGGGGCCTGGTGGGCAGGACATTGGTTCACTCGGGTTTGTTGGCCACGTGCGTGTTTCAGGGACCCCTGCTTGTCCCCACCCCGTTCCTGCCTCCAGGAGGACAGGGAGGCCAGCCTGCCAAAGGCGGGAGTGCCACCCAATGCCCGGCTGTCCTTCGTCCACCCGACACAGTTCCCGTGCGCAGGCTGTACGCAGCCCCCGCCAGGTGCTGGGTTGACCCACCGACCCCTTGAACTCGTTATCTCACGGGGCCGGCTCTCAGCAACCGTCTATCGTCCCTCCAGGCAAAGTCAGTGAGCGGGCTGCGTATGCCACCTTCGGGAGAGATGCCGGCGTTGGTGGCTTAAGTCAGGTGAGGGCCGTGTCCATGGGATGGGGCTGGGGCTGGGCACGCAGACCCCGTTGGGCTCCCAGGCTCAGCACCCAGCTGTCTGCGAAGAGCCCGGGGCCGCAAGGTGGGCAGGGCTGGGCAACACTCATCACCCACGTAGGAGCCCGTGGTAGCCGCTTGCCCAGATCGCCCGTTGGAGCTGCTGTGGGCGAGGGCGCCCCACTTTGTCTCTTACTACTTTTTTCCTCCTGATCAGCGGAAGCCTCTGTGGCCAGGCCAGGTGCTGTTCACTCTCTGGCAGTGGCGCAAATAGAACAGGGCTCTGGGCCAGGCCAGGCTGGTGGCAGGACCAGTGTGCAGAAGGGAGGCTAGAGCTGGGTGCAGCTGGAGGGGCTCAAAGTTGCAGACAGGGAGACTGAGGCAGCCCTAAGGCCCTTCCCAGGTGAGCCCCAGCCTAGGTGGCGCCTCCACCCTGTATCTGCTCAGGGAGGCCCCAGCCCAGGACAAACTCTCCTCTCTTCTGCAAGGCCAGTGGAGGCCATGGCCATCAGCCCCAGTGGTCCCCACCATGGGTTCATGGCTTGATCACCCTGGGGTACCACACACATGAGGGTTTTATTCCTGTTCCTCCCAACGAGGTTCAAATCAGGGTGCAGGCTTGTCCCTCCCTGTGTCCCCTGGACCTAGGCCAGAGCAAAAACTCCGGTAGCTGTTAGGGGCCATCTGGATGCCATAACTCCGTTGTCCCTGTTGGTCCTGATGCCCACCCCGCTCAGCCATGTGAATGGCCAGTGTGCCCCTTTAACACCCAGGGAGGCTGGGTGTTGGGAGGCAGTGCGTGTGAGCTGCAGAGCTCAGCAGAGTGGGCCTCAGACTCAGTCTCCCAGGTCTCCCGTGCGTGTCACAGCCACGACGGGGTCAAGAGCAGGGGCTGGCTGCGTCATGTTCCTCCATGCCCAGGGCCGCAAAGCCAGAGCCCATGGCAGGAGCCAGTGCCATGGGAGAGCCTCATCCGAGCTAGCCAAGACCAAGTGAAGCCCCAGTGCAGAACGGCCCACCCCGCCGACTCAGTCCGCTGGCTGCTCTAAACCTGCGGGGCGGTGGTCAGGTTTTCTTAGTCTTATCTCTTCGTGAGTCATGGGTCGCCTTGCATCCCGCGGCTCCTTCAGTCAGGAGGGTGGCTGTTGGACTGTGTCAGCTGAGAGCAGGCAGCAAAGGTCCGGCCGAGGTCACAGGCCGCTGTGGTGGGAGCTGGGCCTTTGGTATCTGTGGGTTGTTCTGCCTCTGGTTTAGTTTTGCTGGCATTGACTTGGGGGCTCCCTGAGGTCTGTCCTTCACAGTGATCTGTCCCCCACCCCCAGGCTGGCTTCCTGCCGAGTGAGTTGGCCCTCAGCAGCCCGGGGCCACTGTCCCCCTCAGGCGTAAAAGGGAGTACCCAGTACTACTCCTCCTACCCCAGCAACCCCCGGCGGAGAGCTGCAGACGGCAGCAGCCTGGGTGAGTGGGTCCAGTAGGGGCAGGGGACATAGCCCTTTGTTCTCGTGGGACAAAGGGACAAAAGGACAAAGGGACCAGCATTGGCATCAGCCGCTGGGCACTCTCTGGGTCCTGGCCGGATGCTGGGGTCATGACAGGTATTGGGGTCAGGCTGGTTGGAGGGATGGACAGTGAGCCCAGAAGCTTGCCAACATGGTGGGGGTTGGGGGGAGGTAAGCTGACAGGAGGCTCACAGCCCTGCCCCGCACCGGACCTCATCAGTCCGGCGGAGTCTGCCTCCCACGGGGCTGGACGTGGGTCCGGCGGAGTCTGCCTCCCACGGGGCTGGACGTGGGTCCGGCGGAGTCTGCCTCCC
>NW_006922053.1:1546953-1576012 GCF_000298275.1 Orycteropus afer afer | reverse complement strand
TCCGGCGGAGTCTCCCTCCCACGGGGCTGGACGTGGGTCCGGCTGAGTCTGCCTCCCACGGGGCTGGACGTGGGTCCGGCGGAGTCTGCCTCCCATGGGGATGGACGTGGGTCCGGCTGAGTCTGCCTCCCACGGGGCTGGACGTGGGTCCGGCTGAGTCTGCCTCCCATGGGGATGGACGTGGGTCCGGCCGAGTCTGCTTCCCATGGGGATGGACGTGGGTTTCCTCTGAATCATTGTTCTGAGGAGCCCTGTCCCTGGGTGTGGGCTGGGAGGTGTCCCCATACCGGTGCCTGGGGCCACTGTGGTCCGCTGTTCCTGGCAGGTGGGCTGGGCGGACGTTCAGCTCCTTACACTTCTCCTTCCTGACAGATGCGCAGCCCAAGAAGGTCCGGAAGGTTCCGCCAGGGCTCCCATCCTCAGTGAGTTATGGGGCAGAGAACAGGGCACATGTAAGCTGAGTGCTGTCACCCCATCCCCCACTAGATGACACATTGGGTTGGGGCACCAGCCTTTGTACGACCACCTGATGTGGGCAGACCCCTCAGGAGTCCTGAGCCAAAGTGACCATGGGCTTGGCTGCCCGAGGCCCTGCCTCTGAGGGGACAGTCAGGAAAGTCCTTCATTATGTCTAGCCTTGATCCCTCTTGTTTTAACACAGAGTTACTTTCCGTGTCCACAGCCTCCTTAGAAAGGGTGGGATTGGGGGTCCCATGAGGAGGTGCAGGGAGGGGCTGCCTTGGGGGCCCTCACCCCAGCCCTCACAGGGTCACCCAGGTAATGGCCACCTTGCCCACTCTGAGGATGGGGGGGCTCCTGGCTGTCCCCCACCCTGGCTGCCTGGGTTCCCATGCTGGCTGCCCCCACCCTGTTGGTGGCGGTACTGTCACAGTCTCTGAAGTCACCCTCTTGTGCTTTAATCACGGTACAAGGAAGGCAGCTTGCTGGTCCCCCAGGGGGCGTGGCTCCCACTGCCCTCTGCCTGGTTCCCCACACTGCCCCCATGGCCCCTGGGCCCCAGGCTGACCACACTCGGGCTGGCCCAGAACCCAGGATCAATGTCTGGCAGGGTCAAGCTGCTCGCTGGGGTTGTGGGGCCGGCTGGGAGGCATTGAGTCGGGCCAGGTCCTTCAGAGCTTCCCCTCGGGGGGTGCTGCGTGCTCCCCACTGCCCGAGCTCCACTCTCCGCACTGAGCCCCTGCTCAGGTTTCAGGGCGGAGCACCCGGGCTTGTCTCATCCCATCCTGCACTGGGCAGCAGACCCACCTTCTCCATGTCAGTGTCAGGGGCCGGCACTGCCGGCTGCTCCCAGCCTTTCCCACTGGGCACACACAGCGACCACAGCCCCTTGGTTGTTGCTGACCTGGGGCAGGCACAGCCAGGCGTTAATCGGGGCTCTTCCCCTGAGCCCCATGGTCTTGTGTAGTCAGAGCTGGGCTGAAGAAGAGCCCAGAGGAGAAACGAGGAAGGAGAGACAAGGGCCTTGAGGTTGGGGTTTTGATAGGTCAGTAGGAGTTTGCTGGATACGGGAGATAAAAGGCACAGGTACAAAGGCCTGAGGTATGAGAGAAAGGAGCATTTTAGAGGGAGAGGGGCAAAAGGTGGGAGTTGGAGAAGAAGCAGTGCGGAGGGATGGTGAACGCTGGGCCACGGGACTGGGCTTTATTTGAGAGGGAGAATTTAGAGCGGGACAAGGGGGGCCGCTAGGGGGCTGCTGCCTAGGAGGGCCACGGCCGGGAGTGGGCCCAGCGTGAGGTCGAGGGCCCTCTCCCTGACATGTTCTGTCCCCTTCCAGGTGTACCCACCCAGCTCAGGTGATGACTATGGCAGAGACACCACCACCTACCCAGCTACCAAGACCCCCAGCAGCGCCTACCCTGCCCCCTTCTACATGGCTGGTGTGTGGGGGGCCTTGCCTGGGACTTGGGGGCAGGCCTGGGTCCCCCACCTGCTGCTCACTGTTTTCCTCTCTGCAGATGGCAGCCTGCACCCCTCAGCCGAACTCTGGGCCCCCCCAGGCCAGGCGGGCTTCGGGCCCATGCTAGGCGGGGGCTCGTCCCCCCTGCCCCTCCCACCTGGGAGTGGTGCCAGCTCCTCCGGCAGTGGTGGTGGCGCGTTTGGCGGCCTGCAGCAGCACGAGCGCATGGTAGGGCCCAGAGTGGGTGTGGTGGGTGAGTGGGCACACCCTCTGGCCCTGTGCCCCCCGACCCCTTCCTCTTTCCTCATACAGGGCTACCCGCTGCACGGAGCTGAGGTGAACGGCGGCCTGCCTGCTGTGTCCAGCTTCTCCTCGGCCCCTGGGGCTACCTACAGCAGCGTCACCAGCCACACACCCCCCGTCAGCGGGGCTGACAGCCTCCTGGGTGCGGGTCTCTCCCTGGGCGGACCCCCTCCCCGGAGGACTGTGAAGGGCTGGGGGGTAATGGGGGAACCTTGGGACCCCAGGAGTCAGGTGGGTTGTTAATATCTGCAGCTCCTGGCCCTCCCTGTGCCCTCGTACCAGGCCCAGGGTGTCAGAGAATGACACTCTGAGTGAGCTTTGTAGCTGGGGACACTGAGGCTGGGAAAGGGGGCTTGCCTGCTGAGGGTCCCACCGTGGCCGTCTGTGGAGACAGGTAGCTAGGAGGCAGGCGGGACCATCAGTCAGAAGTCAGCTGTCTGCAGACCGAGCGCCGTGTCAGTGGGGCACACAGGCTGCTGTGTGACCCTGAGGTCCAGCCTCACCTCTCTCCACCCCTAGGCTCCCGTGGGACCACAGCCGGCAGCTCCGGGGATGCTCTCGGGAAGGCACTGGCCTCGGTGAGGCGCGGGGTGCAGGGTGTGGGGCTGGGGCCCAGGGACCCTGCCAGACCAGCCCTTGACAGCCTGACTGCCCCTCCTCGTCCCCATTGCAGATCTACTCCCCGGATCACTCAAGCAACAACTTTTCATCCAGCCCTTCGACCCCCGTGGGCTCTCCGCAGGGCTTAGCAGGTCTGTGAGGGGATGGTAGCCGAGGCGGGGGATGGGTATCTGGAGCCTACAGCCTGGGCCAGCTGGGAGAGAGCTCTCCGAGTCCAGGCACACTGGGAGTCACCACTGAGAGAAGCCCATACCACTGCCACCACCCTTCGGGGAACTAGTGCCCCAGAGCCATCCAAGAGGGCTCCCTGGAGGAGGTGGCCTCTGGGCCCATCCTAGAATGCTATGGCCAGGCAGTGAGAAGGGCTGGGAGGCGTGTCCCAGTCCCCTCACAGCACAGGCAGAGCCCAGAGGAGGACCCAACCGCTCACGTTTTGTGAACCCCGCAGAGCTAATTGGGGGCGGTGGGGTGAGGATTGGATAGGGGGTGTGGGCTGGAGAGGGGGGTAGAATAGAGGCCAGCTGAGAGTACCACCTTGGCACTTACCTCACGTAGTATGTGCTGTTAGGTGTTTGTGCTGTGGTGTTAATTAGGCACTGACTGCATACCCTGTACTTGGTTCTGGCAAGGGGACCGGACAACCTGTTCCCGACAGGGACACCCCTGTAATCAGCTAAGAGTGATAGGAAAGTAAGATGCTCTGGAAGGCTTGGGCTGTTGAGTTAAAAATACCCCTGGGTCCCCCACCTCTGTCCTGGGGCATGTCCAGTCCCTCCCAGAACTAACCACTTCCCCGCCTGCTGTAGGCAGTCAGAGCAGGTCTGCAGAGATAGGCCGGGGCTGGTCCTGGGGTGCCTGCTGGATGCACCGAGTTGCCTGGCCCTCTGCTGGGGGCCTTGCAGGTGGCGACACTGAGGCTCAGAGATGTGAGCTGGCCTCCTGAGCTCTGTCAGCCTAGGGGAAGGAGGGATGTGAACCCAGGGCCCAGCCCTCTGGGCCCCGTCGCCCCATCCTAGGGCCCTGACAACAGCTTTGCAGGTGCCAGGCGCCCCCGCGTGGCCACACCACGTATTACGGCCCCTCGGGCTCCCCACCTGTCCTGCCCCACAGATTGCCTTGCTTGCCTCCCTTTCTGCCTGGGGACATGACCACGTTCCGCCTGCCCTCAGTGAGGGGCCAAAGGCAATCAGTGCCAGCCTCAGCCTGCTGGCCTCTGCCCCTTGTCCCCCGATTGATGCACCCCCTACCCTGCAGGGAGTTCCCAGTGGCCCCGAGCGGGAGCCCCCGGTGCCTTGTCACCCAGCTATGATGGGGGTCTACATGGCCTGGTGAGTTCTGCCCCCCTCCCCATTCCTCCTCAGATCAGGGCGTAGTTCCTGGTGGGTGTGGCTGGAAAGGTGTGCCCGTGGGGGTTGTCCAGGACTTGTGGGAGTGCCCTGTGTGTGACCAGACACATGGACATGGTTCCTGGTGCAGACGTGGGACTCGTGGATGGAGGTGGCCACACTTATGTGACTTTAATACTGTGTCATGGAAAGTATTCATTGGGTCTTGTTGGACAGACAGAATTTTGCAGTAAGATAGACATTTTTGGTTAGAAAAATTTTCATTAAGAGTTTGTGGCTGGTCAGTGCCAGGGCCCTGTGGCTGGCAAACACTTTGAGCCAGGCCACGTTTCTGGAGCGGCAGTGTACTGCGTCTGCTCGCCCTTGCATACGGGGGGCCACGTGGCTGCAGGCTGCAGCGTGGGCGTGCTGGCCCAGGCCCTGGCTGCAGTCCTCACTGGCCCTCCCCGCAGCAGAGCAAGCTGGAGGACCACTTGGACGAGGCCATCCACGTGCTGCGCAGCCATGCCGTGGGCACAGCCAGTGACGTCCACGGGGTGCTGCCCAGCCCTGGTGCTCTGGCATCAGGCTTCACTGGCCCCATCATGCCACTGGGCAGCCGGCACACCAGCCTGGTGAGTGCCGGCAGGGTGCGGGAGGGACAAGGGACGGGGTGCAGGGTGCCCACCCAGTGCTGATGTGCCACCCCACACCCACAGGTCGGAGGCGGTCACACGGATGACGGCCTCTCGGGCAGTGCCAGCCTACTGCACAACCACGTGGCCCTCCCCAGCCAGCCCAGCACGCTCCCGGACCTCTCCCGGCCGCCGCCCGACTCCTACAGTGGTAAGGGCCCAACAGAGGCTGGGCAGGGGTGGCCGGTGTCTGGGGTCACACCTCACCCTGAGCCTCCCCTGTTCTCCGGAAAATGGAGGGTGACAGGGACGAAGGACTGAGAGCCGCCGCACTGGCCCGAAGGCCCGCTCTGCCAGCTGCAGCAGCGTGGGTCACCCAGGGCTCCTCAGCTCCAGGGAGCGCCACGGCGACCCGAGCCGGGACGCCTCAGCCCACGTCTCCACCTCCACGGTGGAGGAAACAGGCATAGTGGGAGTGCAGGCTGGACTTCACGCATCCCTAGCAGGGCTGGTTTTAAATAGTGTGGTTGTGAAGAGGATGGTCAGGGAGGGGAGGGGGCACGTTTGGGTCCTGAGAGGAGGTGAAAGCAGGTGGGTACGTGGGGGAGCCAGGCAGGAGGGGAGGGCAGGGAGGGCGCCCGCAGGCCAGTGTGGCCGTGTGGGTGGGGAGGACTCCGGCTTTTGCCTGAAGGAGGTGGGAGGCCGGCAGAGGAGGGACTGGGTGGCTCGGCGCTCACAGGCGCCCTCTGGTGGTCAAGGGGGGCACCAGGTGGAGGGCACTGTGCTGGTCCAGGGAGCGATGGGGCAGAGGAGGGGCGAGAAATGGGGAATTGAAATCCATCTTTTTTTTTTTTTATCTTATTTTGTCATCGTCAAGAACACACACACCAGAACACACCCATTCAGTGGTGTCTCCTGTCCGTTTCCGGGACACCAGTGACAGTCCCTGAGTTGTGCCTCCTCCCTCACCCTGCTCTCCTCGTTGCCCCTCCCGACGACCTTGCTGCCCCCTAGGCTCTCATCTGACCTCTTGAGTGTCTGTGGTCAGTTTGATCCCTGTAGATCTTAAGTGGACGTGTCTGGAATGATTTGCAGATGGAGACGCAGGGGGAGAAGGAAGGGGTGGAGAGCAGGAAGGCCTGGGCAGCCAGGCCAGCTATGTGCACAGACTCACGGGCAGGTCAGGATGTTGGGACTGTCCCATCTGAGACATGGTCCGAGGGCAGGCCAGGTGTGAGGCTGGTGTCCTGGACAGGCATGTGGGTGCCATTGGCAACGGGTGGGTTTACAGCTGGGAGCCTGGACGAGGCCACCTGCAGACAGAGCAGAGTGGTCTGGGCCTGCACATCCAAGGCCCAGGCAGGTGGGTGAGCAGGGGCCTGAGGCCACGTGGACAGGGCTTCGTGACAGTGAGTGGGAGAGTGAGTGACAGAGCCTGGGGAGGGTTAGTTAGGGTCGGGGTTAGGGCTCGGGATGGGCTTAGGGGCAGGGAGAAGGTCAGGGTTAGGAGGGGGGGTAAGGTTATGATGAGGGTGCCACAGGCATTAGGGCGGACCTCTCACTTGTGCTGAGGGGCTGGGTGGACTCTGCTGGGACTGGCAGAGCTGGAGGGGTCGTGCCATCATCACATCATCAACGTCTCTGTCCTTCCAGTGGCCTAACAGGTCTTCCACGAGGGGAGGGCACAGGGAGGTGCTTGCTGGGGTCTTGATTCTTACTCTTGGTGGGCTGGTCCCGGGAGTGGGTAACAGCAGACGGGCTCCCCGTGAGTGGTGGGCCAGCCTGGGCTCTCCTGCTACTCCTTGGCCAATACCAACTTGGTGAAAAGTGATGTGGGTAAGTGACAACACTGGCACCTGGACAGAGGCCCCTGGGGACCTGCTGCACAGCTCCAACCGGAGCCAGTGCCTCAAGCCTGCCTGGGTCCTCCATCCCAGCCCCACCTGGCGGTCCCTGCCCCGGGAGCCTGGGTCCAACATCCCAGCCCCACCTGGCAGTCCCTGCCCCAGGATTTCTGTGTGTGATCCCCTGGCCTTACCCTTGCATGCACACCACTGCTTTTTACTGTACGATAAGATCCAGATTCAGAAACATAGGTAAACCAAGCACTCAGTTACCTCCGAGGCCAGCACTCTCCTGACATCTGCCTACGTTGGTAACAGTGCCATCCAACTGCCCCAGGAGCCCCGTCATGGCCTCCTGACTGCCCAACTCCACCAGCCTGACTCATGCTGTCACCGTGACCCTGCCTTCCTGATGTCTCCCTAGACCAGTGGTTCTCACCCACGGGCAGCTGTGCCCCTGTGCACACTGGGTGGTGTCGGGCCATTGGTTGTCAGAGTGAGGGGTTGCTCCTGGCACCGCGTCTCTGTCCCTACGCCGTGGTCTGTCTGTTGGAGAGCCAGCCATTCCCATGGTCGGCATCAGCCAGTGCCGTCTCAGCACAGCTGAGGTCAGCTCTGTTCTCTTGAGCACCATGCCTGTTCACGGGGTGAACTGCAAGATGCTGTCCAGTCGGCTCCGACTCGTGACGACCCCACGTGACAAAGTGGAGCTGCCCCGTGGCATTTTCTTGGCTGTCATTGTTAGGGGAGCAGAGCTGGGTGGATCCAAACCACTGGGCTTGTGGTTGGCAGCTGAGCACTTAACTGCTGTGCCACCAGGGCTCCTAGAGCATGAACTTGGTAAAACCCCCACGCTGCAGCCTTTGATGGCCCTTTGTTACTCGCTGTGTGCAGCGTCTCTGTGACCCGCCTGCGTCCACGTGGCTGTTGGTACCTGCTCTCTGTGATGTCTGGCTGACCTGCCCGTGTCAACGTGGCTGAGGTGGTGTCTGCCCGTGAGCTAATCCTGACATGGCCCGCGGTCTCAGCCCGCGTCTGCCGTGGGCTTCCTCTGCGTCTTTGTGATAGGTGCTCCCCGGTGTGTTTTCTCACGTTTCCATGAAGTCGATCCTGACTTGTGGCGACCTGCCTGTCACAGGACAGCTGCCCCATAGGGTTGGCTAGGCTGTCGTCTCTACGGGTGCACACCCCCAGGCCTCTCTGCTGCGAGGCTGCTGGGTGGGTTCAAACTGCTAACCTTTCAGTTAGCACCTGAGCGTTCACCCGCTGTGCCCCCAGGGCCCCTGGCGTTCACCCGCTGTGCCCCCAGGGCCCTTGGCATTCACCCGCTGTGCCATCAGGGCGCCTGGCATTCACCCGCTGTGCCCCCAGGGCCCCTGGCATTCACCCGCTGTGCCCTCAGGCTCCTGGCGTTCACCCACTGTGCCCCCAGGGCTCCTGGCGTTCATCCGCTGTGCCCCCAGAACCCCTGGTGTTCACCCACTGTGCCCCCAGGGCCCCTGGCATTCACCCTCTGTGCCATCAGGGTGCCTGGTGTGATAGTAGTAGGTTGTGGACTTTTAGGCACACTCGTGTCTGCCTTTTCAAGATAAAACCCAGTTGTTTTCCAAAGTGGTTGTACCAACTGACCTTCCCAGGAAAAAAGGACGTTTAAAAATGCCTGGCCTTTCAACTTGGCCACCTAATAGTTTTGGAAAAGGTGCAGCCAGAATGCTCCTTAGAAGCAAGGATGGTGAGACTTCGTCTCACCTACTCTGTCATGTCAGGAGGAACCAGTCCCTGGAGAAGGACATCATGCTCAGTAAAGTGGAGGGTCAGTAAAATGGAGACCTTCAACGAGATGGACTGACACGGCTGCAGCGATGGGCTCAAACACAGCCAGGGTGTGAGGCTGGCGCGGGACGGGGCAGGGTTTCGTCTTGTGTGGGGTCACCGTGCGTTGGAGCCGACTCGGGCACCCCACGACGGCAGTATGAAGTGGTGGGGCGCTGTGGTCCTCCTGGCATTTTCCAGCTGCTGGCCATGACAGCAATTTTTCTGCCTCTCTGGCCTCGTCCCTTCTCGGTCTAGGCAGTGCCCAGTGGGTTGTTGGCCCATTTCCCTATTGAGCTCTCTCTGCTTTTCTTGTTGATTTGTAGGTGCTCTTTATCTATTCTGGATGCTGTTCCTCGGTGGGTCGCCCACACTTCACCTACCTCCTCCCACTCTGTGCTTCATCTTTGCTTTCCCTGTGGGCTCTCCCGATGGTCACAGATTCTCAGGCTTGCTGTGGCTGCCTTATCGGTACCTGTGCCTTCTGAGAACAGCCCTTTCTGTGTTTTAGGGAGTCATTTCCTGCCCGAAGGAAATGTTCTTCAGTTTGTTCTCAAGGTTGCAGAGCCTCCCCTTTCTGTTCAGTCCTTGTCTGTCTGGAACCGACGTCTGTCTGGCGTGGTAAAATTCAGTTCTGGAGAGGGCATGGTGACATTTTTACTGCTATTCTCTGTCATTTCTTTTGGCTACCTGTATATAGCAAAGCACTTGCCACGTCCGCTGGTTTTGCGTGCACAGCCCCGGGGCCTGCCTTGCATCCTCCACGTTGTGCTAGCAGCACCGCTGTCTGCTTCCACATTTTTTTCACCCCTGTAAACACAAACTTGTGGGGCACCAGTGGTTTGGGGATAGACGTCTCCTCTCCCACGTGGGAGACCTGGTTTGACTCCTGCCCAGCGTGCGTCTCATGCGGCCCCCTGTCTGTCACCAGGGCCTCCGTGGTGCCGTGATGCTGACTGAGTTTCAGGGCAGCTTCAGGCCGAGACGGATAAGGCCAAGAGGCCTGGGCTCAGTCAGCCGGTGCGGTCCTGGGGCCACCAGGAGGCGGGGGCCGACTGGACAGCAACCAGCAAGAACCACGTGCCCTATAAGCAGCTGCTGGGTGGTGTCACGTCAGTTCTGACTCCCAGTGCCCTGGAGGACGGAGGAGAACGCCCCGTAGGTTCTCCAGAGCTGACCCCTGTGTGGGAGCAGGTCTCGCCCTCACAGCTGCCGGCCGGGTTCAGACCACTGACCTTTCATTAGTAGCCAAACGCTTAATCATGGGCTACCGCAGCCCCTTCCTTAAGCTTAACTCTCTCAGATTCCAATTTTTTAACAAATGAGTAAAAACATGGTTGTCCCAGGAGAGCTTGGGCCCCTGCCGAGATGGGCCAAGAGGCCCATTGGGCCACATGGAGTGGGTTGCAACTGTGGCCGCCCCTGACCCTGGCCTGTTGCAGGCCTCGGGCGGACGGGCGTGGCCTCGGGCGCCGGGGAGATCAAGCGGGAGGAGAAGGAGGACGAGGAGAACGCATCTGTGGCCGACAACTCAGAGGAGGACAAGAAGGAGCTGAAGCCCTCGCGGACACGGACCAGGTGCCAGCCCCCCAGGCCTGCGGCCCCGCACACCCCGCACACGCACTCAAACGCGCCGGGAGGCAGCCAGGGGCCCCGCGTCACGCCCCGCCACCTCACGCTCTCCCTCTGGCCCCGGCCCCCTCCCCCGTAGCCCAGAGGAGGACGAGGACGACCTCCTCCCCCCCGAACAGAAGGCCGAGCGGGAGAAGGAGCGCCGTGTGGCCAATAACGCGAGGGAGCGGCTGCGGGTGCGCGACATCAATGAGGCCTTTAAGGAGCTGGGTCGTATGTGCCAGCTGCACCTCAACAGTGAGAAGCCCCAGACCAAACTGCTCATCTTGCACCAGGCCGTGTCAGTCATCCTGAACCTGGAGCAGCAAGTGCGAGGTCAGTGGGGGCCGCCCCGCCGCCCCCGCCTCGCCTGTCTCCCTCTGCTCGCGGGAGGCTGCTCTGCCCACTGGCACTCCTCCCCGGGAGGCCCGGAGCCCCGCTTGCTCACGGGGCCAGGAGGCACTCGCCGCTATACATTCTGCCGTGCCTCCATCCAGCTAGACGCCACACTCGGTGGCCTCCAGCCAGCCAGCCCCCCACAGCCCCCGACTCAGTTTCCCCCTCTGCACGGAGGGTTAACATGCCCGTCTCCCTGGGCCACGGGAGGTTGACAGATAACAAAATCACCCCCCAGACTGACTTGGCCTGGCCCACCCTGCCTCCTTCCCAACCCTCTGCTGGCAGCCGCTTCCTTAACGCTTCTCTCTTGCGTGGCCCGTTAACCCTTTCTCTCCTGCAGTGCTGTTGCTTGGACCAGAACTGGGGCCCTGGCCCCCCCGCTGTCCCTTCCTCCGCTCTGAGGTTTTCGTGTCTCCACTGTGGGGTGTGGCATGCCATGCGCCCCCCCACCCGCCTCTCTGCTCTCTGTCTCTTGCACCCCCTCGGCCCCTCCCTACCTCGCACTTGCTGCCTGGCCTCAGGGACCACCCACAGGGGCCGCAGCCTCAGGCCACCCCTCCTCCAGAGCCCCCCACCGGGACTTGGGGGACGGAAGGAATGGGGACGCGATGCACCTGCCTCGGTCTGCACCGGCAGTTTGGTCTGTGCGCTTGTCCAGGGCTCCGGGGCTGGCGCCACCTGGAGGGACCCGCTCTGGCCTGTGGGCAGGGGGTGGGCATGCCCAGGAGTAGGACAGGGCCTGGGCTGGACCCAGCAAGGTTGTCCCATCTCCATGCCCAGCTCAGCCGGGTGTCGCACACATGGGTGGATTCTCGTAACAGCCTGGTGCAGGGGCTACTGTTCCTGGAGCCAGGCCCAGAGCCACAGGCTAGGCAGCCCCGCAGGACTGAGCCGGGAGTTGGACATGAGTACTGGCTGTGCCATCCACAGTGGGAGGGGCGGCTTTGGCTCCCCTGGCATCTCCTGTGGGCCAGGAAGGGCCTCTGGGCTGCAGCTGCCGCTGGGACTATTCTTGGGGGCGAGACACTGGGTCCTGGAAGAGTTTTGGGCCTGGGGCCAGGCCACCCTGCCTTGTCCTGCCGCCCTCCTAGGGGCTGGTGGCCCAGAATTGATCCAGGCGCAGCTCTTAGGGTGCCTAGAGAGCTATATCAGGGCAGACACTTTTCTGGGGATGCTTGCTCTTGGGTACTAGCTGGTTCACTCTTCAAGGCCCAATTTGGAGAGCCCTAGGTGAGAGAGGCCAGTTCTAGCTCCCATCACCCTGCGAGGGGCTGCTCTGCGGGGGAAGGTCATCCTTCCAGAGGGAGAAAGGGACAGAGAGGAGGGGCCCTGGAGCTTTCCAGCCTGCCTGGCCCCACCCTGGAGGTCACCTCCTCCTCAGAACACCCACACCCCCATGCCCATCCTTGGTCTCCTTGACATGGCCAGTCAAGGCCCACACCACATTCCTTGGGAGTATATGCTCCTGGGTGTGTGATGATGAGTGTACACACATCCACTCATGTCCCGACACCTTGTACCCACACTGGTACACCACCCATACCAGCCAGGTACGCCATTACCACCAGCCACGTACCCATACTGGTACGCAGTGTACCCACACTGGTACAGAACCAACCTCACGCACCCGTACTGGTACACCAGCCGCGTACCCACACTGGTACACCTCCCACACCAACTGCATACATACACGGTTAATACCACCCACACCAGCCACGTACCCACACTGGTACATCACCAGTACAAACCACGTACACACGGTTACACATGCCAGCAACCTATGCCCATGCTGGCATGCACGCTGATACACACTGTGTCCCCATCCTGCACGCGCCCCGACTAACGGGCCCGGTGCTGTGCACCCAGCAGTGCGGAGGAGGTGCTGTCCCTGGAGGAGAAAGACCTGAGGGACCGGGAGAGGCGCATGGCCAATAACGCGCGGGAGCGGGTGCGCGTGCGGGACATTAACGAGGCCTTCCGGGAGCTGGGCCGCATGTGCCAGCTGCACCTCAAGTCGGACAAGGCACAGACCAAGCTGCTCATCCTGCAGCAGGCCGTGCAGGTCATCCTGGGCCTGGAGCGGCAGGTGCGAGGTAGGCTTCCCGCCCCCCTGGCCGCGCCGTCTGCTGCCTGGGGCCGCCACCTGGCATGCGCTGGGATGGGCTGCGGGCGCTGCTCTGTCCACCTCTGGCTTGTGCAGACCAGATGTCCCCACGTACCCCGTCTGTTCTTTACCCTAGCCCCTTGTGCCCTGCTGACCCCCGACCTTCTCGAAGGGTGACATGGCGGTGGCGAGCTGTATGGGAGCCCCGCCCTCCCCGACACCTTCTCCATGCCACCCAAGGGCCCCCTTGTGAGGCCCTTCTCCACTGTGCTCTCCCCTCCCCCACCAGAACGCAACCTGAACCCCAAAGCAGCCTGCCTGAAACGCCGAGAGGAAGAGAAGGTGTCTGGTGTGGTCGGGGACCCCCAGATGGTGCTGTCGGCCGCCCACCCGGGCCTGAGTGAGGCCCACAACCCCGCTGGACACATGTGAGGTACGGGCAAGTGGCTGTCCTCGGGATGGCCACACAGCGCCCCTCAGCAGCCTCCCCTGCAGGTCCCGGCCGTGATGCGCCGGGAGGCCGAGGACCCAGAACACATCTCAGCCCCCGGCACCCCAACCCTGGGGCCAAAAGGAGCATTTTTTTTTTTTTTTAATAAAAAAAAAAAAAAAAAAAAGGAAGGGTGTGCCAGAAAATACACACTCTGTCCAAGAAGAAGAAAAAAAAATGCCTTAAGTATCCCGCACAGAGTGGGAGCCTACCACGGAGCGGAGGGAGACGCGGTGCGGGCCCGGCTCGTTCTTTGACAGCCACCAGCAAATTGTGCCTAAGCATAATATTTTTTTTTTTTTTAAGGAAAATAAAAAAAAAGAATGTTAGGTATGAGATTTTTTTTTTTTTTTAATGTAGAAGAAACTTAGTAAGGCTGCCGCCTTTGGTCCTTTTTTTTTCCCCAAGCTTTTTTTTTTTTTTTTTTGCATATGTTTTGTAAGCAAGAAATGTTTTTGTATACAAGTCTCATGTCTCTTGCTATTTTGCTGCTGTTTCTAGAGCCGAGCGGTGCACTCCCATCAGCCGGGTAGTAAACGTATGAACGCGGCCTATTGTCGCCTGCACCCCTGCTGGCCCCCCGGCCCCAGAAGCCCCTGGCATGGAGCAGAGCCAGGTGTCTGCTGGTCTCATGTTTGGCTTGGGAGGTGTGAGGGGCTTCCTGTCTTGGTTTGACTGGCTTTGAGAAATGGACAGGGCCTTCCAACAGGTATGGCCCCCTCTGGGCCTCCTGCCCACCCCTGGAGAAGGGACTGCATTGGTGAAGGGCAGCCGCCATCCTCAGAAGATACCCTGGGAACATACCCCCCCCTAAGAAATGCCTTCCTTGAGCTCCAGAGACCCTTCTGCCACCTGTGCCCTGCTCCCCCTCAGGCTTACAAGATGCCCCTCTACTCCCAGTCCTTGTGCCCTTTGGGGCTACAGAGCCTTCCAGAACTTGGACTCCACGGGTACTGATATTCCCTAGTCTTTGAGGCCCAGATGTGTCCCCAGACACCCACGCTGCCATCCCTTTGGCCCCAGACACAGCACCCTCTGCGGGTCCTGTGTCCATGCTGAATGGACAGGGCTGCGCCACCCATGCCACAGGGAGACCCTTACCCCATCCAGCTGTGGCCCGTCTGACCCTTTAACCAGAGCCTAAAACCAAAGCCACTGCTGTCAAGTCCTGCCTACTACAGCCCCCAAGTGTCGCGTGGAACCGAGCTCCCTAGGGCTTCCCTGGATGTTATGCGTGTGGCAGAGCCCTCAGGTTAAGCTCAGCTACCAGCTGGAAGGGGCTCAGTGTGAACCTGCCCGGGGCTGCCTCAAAGGACAGGCGTGGCACGCTGCTTCTGCAGGGTCACAGCCTTGAACTCCAGCAGCTTTACCCTGGCACACGCAGGTTTGCCTCAGGCCATTGCCACCCCCAGCCCAGTGGTGGCAACAGCAGCAGTCATGACAGAAACAGATGTAAGTTAGCCGACACTGGTGCTGATGCCGCCAGTGAGCCTGCTGACGACCGACCGTCCGAACCACAGGGCGGGGTGCCTGCAGCCCCAGCCCGCCTGCACCCAGCCTCAAGAACCCATGCCCCTCCCAGGTGACACGAGGGTGGCCATTGTCTAGTTTACAGCTGAAAGCCCCCCGGGGGTGGGGTGAGCTTCCCTTCACCCACCTCTAGAGGCCTCATGGAACTCCAGGCTGGCTGTGGCCCCCACCCCTACAGCACTGAGATTCCCCCTCATCCCATCCAACCAGCCCGCCTGACTGCCCCTCCTCCACCAGAATTCCCCAAGGTTGGAGCCAGGCACCTATGGGGAGTTCAAGGTCAATGAGCCGAAGATGAGCCTCAGATTTCCTGGGTCCTCCCCATGCAGTGGCCCTGGGGCCACCCCCAGGTCAGATCAGGGAACCGTCCTTTCTAGGTGAGTCCTCTGCTGTCAGTTTTCTCTGCTTTTGGTGGGGCTCCAACAGAGTCCCCTGTCTCGGTTTCTCTCTGTGACTTCTGGTGCTGCTGTAACTCCAGCAGGCAGGGGCTGAGGCCCCTCTGTGGTCCCCATGGACTTGGAACTGTGTGTAACCTCCATTGTCTGGGGGCACAGTGGTTATGTGCTGGCTGCTGACCAGATGGCAGCAGTTCAGGCCCCGCCAGCAGCTCCACAAGAGAAAGGCCTGGCAGTTGACTCCCATGAGCCAAGGAGCCCTTTTGAGTCAGTCGACTGCCAGCGTTCAACAGCTGTGTACAGATGCGTATAGACAAGTGATGAGTAAGATGAGACTAACCCAGCCCGAGTATCGCACTATCGCACTGAGGGTGTGCCTCAGGATAAGCTTAAAAAATAATTCTGTTAAAAATATTTTTATATTCTGTATCAAAACAGCTAGCTGGCTGGGTTATAATAGTGCTGTACTAGTGACGGCCTATGACCATACTCTGTTTCTCAAAGCCTTTCAGCTTTATGTCGGGAGTGCAGGGGGCACACAGCGTAGGAGATGGCAGGACAGGCAGAATGCTGCCCAGACCCTCTACAACCAACTAGAAGGAAACAGTGAATAAGGAGACAAATGGAGCTGTGGACCATCACCTGGCCTCACAGCACAGCCATTTTGAATAACTGCAAAACATGTTTTAACCAGGACCAAAAATAAATCAAATAAACCCACTGCCGTCAAGCTGATTCCAACTCATAGCAACCCTTCACTGGGTTTCCAAGGCAGTAAATCTTTACAGAAATAGGTTGCCCAGTCTTGCTTCGGTGGAGTGGCTGGTGGGTTTGAACCACCAACCTGGTTAGCAGTCAGATGCTTAGGCACTATGCTACCAGAGTTCCTAATTAGGACAGCAACTGCTAATTGACTCCACTTGCTGAGGACTGCATGGCAACCACCCTGGTGGCTGGCAACCAGAAAGCCATTGTGCTCACACCCAACCATATCCACACGTCCTATAGTCCCACCCACTGGGCAAAGGCCACCAGCAAGTTCTGCACGAGGATCAGCGATAAATGGTGGCCAGTACCAGCCCAGCCTGCCCTCAGCTGCTCCACATGAACAGCTAACAGCTGTGTGCACACGTTCGCATCCTCTGTCACGCCCACCAGGACACATGGTGAGTGCCTAAGTGCTGTCAAGCTAGGGAACAGAGTAGTGTACTAGCTCTGCTCCCTTGGGTACATCAACATAAAGCACACACACACACACACACACACACAAAAAAAAACACCTGGGCACATCACACCTATATGCAATTACCAGTTAAATACAAACAATATTGCAGTGTCTCAGAGACAAGTGGTGATCCCACTCCACACAAAGAAGCAAGATAAAGTTGACAAAAGAACCAGGACAGAGAGCCAGGAAGTGTCCCCAAGGAATAACTGGTATTGGAACTACTTGATATGGGATCCAAAACAATTACATTTAGGTACCTGCAGCACATTGAGAGACAGGTCAAGGAAAATACAAAATTATAGAAGAATTTAGGGAAACAATACAAGAACAAACTGACAAAATAAGTGGAAAAATTAGAAAATAAAAACAGCAAAGAGAAACCCAGACTAATAGTAAGATTTCAGACACAGTTTACCACTGAAAGGGCAAAGAAGTAGAATTACATCAATGGATGACAGAATTAGAGAAAATTTATCAATACTACTTTGTTAAGGGAAGCATCAGGAAGGAAAGAAAAGAAAGCCTCAGATTTATGTGGGACACTGGTAGTTAAAGCTGGGTGTCAACCTGCTGGCTAGCCTGTGGTTTTCAGTGGTTGGCAAGCTGGATATCCTTATTCCCGTGATGAGATTGTAAACACCTCCATGGAGGAATCTGCTGTGAGCAGCTAAGCCTCCAGCTTCTTGGTACATCTGGACCCTCCATTTGCCCACATACTCATCTCCAGTTCCTGGACTTGAACCAGTGGCCTGCTGTGTTGTCTGCTCATTTTAGGACTGTACCATTTTACTTGTGGACCTTGGGTTCATCAGCCTCAATAGCCAGCAACTGCCTAACTTAGGAGATGCCTGTAGCTCCAGTGGGCCTAGAACAAGAGGCAAAGCTGAAGCCCAAGGTAGAGGGGCCTTCACCTAGTCTGAATGTGGACTTCTAGCCTCCTGATCTGTAAGAGAATAAGTTCCTGTTTGTTAAAGCCATCCACTTGTGGTATTTCTGTTATAGCAGCACTAGGAAACCAAGACAGACATTATCAAGAGGAATAACCTACATGTGATTGGAATTCTAGAACTGCAAGAGACAAAACCACAGAGAAAATTGTTGAAGATTTGTTGGAAGAGAACTTCCCTACTATGAAAGATGAGAAGATAGGCATTCAAAAAGTTTAACAAACCCCAAACAGGATAGACCCCAAAAGAAAATCCCTAAGACATATTAAAAAAAAAAAAAAAAAAACCTGTCAACCAAGAATTATATACCCAGCAAAACTGTCCTTCAAATATGATGGTGAAATTAGGACATTTCCAGGGAAACAAATCAAGGGAATTTGTATAAACCAGACCAACCTTACAAAAGATGCCAAAGGGAGTCCTTCAGACAGAGAACCAACAACAGCAGACAACAACTGATGGTAAACACATATTTTGACTTCACCCAGAAACTACCACAGTTATAGAAGTATCCAAAGTAAAATAAACTTACAAGACAGAAAACGGAACCAGAGACATCAATTTGAAAACGAAGACAAGTACAATGCAAAAAGAGGGACCAAACAGTGTAGTTACAGAGCTTCTTAATGGAGAAAAAGTTGAGATAGAACCGTCTTTCAAACTTGGGAAGAAAATAATAAATCCCAGAAGTTTCAAAGAAAAGTAATAAACATCAAATTAAGAGAAATGTTACAAATAATTGAGCAAATACTAAAACAATAGTAACAAAAAACAAGCCAACCAAATTCACTGCCATCAAGTCAATTCCTTGGGTTTCTGAGGCAGTATCACTACGGAAGCAGGATTGCCCAACCTTCCTTCCGAGAAGTGGCTGGTGGGTTTGAACCGCCAGCCTTCTGGTGAGCAGTCAAGTGCCTTAGACATTATGCTACTAGAGCTCCTTAGCTCATAGTGACCCCCATAGGGTTTCCAAGACTGTCAATCTTTATGGAAGCAGACTGCCTCATCTTTCTCCTGTGGAGTGACTAGTGATTTGTACCACTGACTTTTTGGTGCCTTAACCACTCTGCCACCAGAACACCTTAATAGCAACAAAGGGAAATCATGCATTCATTAGATGAGCTCAGCGGGGAAGGAGAGGGGTTTTGCCTTGGACTGTTAAGTCTGTCGGAAGGGAGGAGTTTGTTATGTGTGCATGTGTGTGTGTTTCCCGCTGAACATGAGACTTGGAAGGTTCTAGTGGTCTGTGCGGCCCCACCCAGCAGCTACTCCAGGACCCCTGGGCTCAGAGGTGATTTGTAGCTGCTGTCACAAGGTATCACACACCTGGCTGAAAACAATGGAATTGATCCTGTGGAGACCAGGAGTCTGAAATCAAGGTGCTAGCAGGACCACAGTCCCTCTGGAGGCTGTAGGGAGGGTCCTTGTGTCTTCAGCTTCAGGGGCTCCAGGCGTTCCTGGGCTTGTGTCTGCATCACTCGTCTCTGCCTCTGTCTTCACATGCTGTTCTCCCAGGTGTCTCTGTTCCGATCTCCCTGTTACAAGGAAACCAGGGCAGTGACGGCCCAGTGGTGGAGTCCCCTCCTTTGGTGACAGTGCCTTTCCTGTGCAGCCACCATCAGTCAACGAGGGCTTGTGTGATGCTGAACAGGTTTCAGTGGAGCTTCCAGATTCAAGAGACTAGGAAGAAAGTCCTGGTGATCAGCTTCTGAAAACCAGCCAGTGAGAGCCCTGTGGATCCCAGTAGTCCAGTTTACCATTGATCAGGCTGCAATCTGCCCCTTGTCCACCTATGGTATGAAAAGCCTCTGGAAATGAGGTTTCTCGGGGATGGGAAGAACATTACCCTTTTAATGGATGTGCTCAATTTCACCTCAACAAAGTGAGACTAACTTACTCCTCACCCTGTCTCTAGAGCTTCATGGTCTTTGCAGTTTTCTCCAACACCATCAGCTGGACCGTGCATCTTACGTGACCTACTGGGGGGTACCGCTTCCCTTCACAGATCTGAAACGCTGTGTAGGTCATAGTCAAGGTTACTGCAGCCTCCAGACTTTCTGTGCTGTTTGGTGTTTCTATCCATCTTGCTCTTCCAAGTCCTTCATTAATTCCAGAAAATTTAGAGCAGCTTTTAGGAGCCTGGGTGGTGCAACAGTGAAGTGTTTAGCAGCTAACCTAAAGGCTGGCGGCTCGGACCCACCCAGAGGCCCATGGGACAAAGACCTGGCAGTCTGCTCCTGTGAGGGTTACAGGCTGGGAATCGACCCTGTGGCCCCCAACAACAACAGAACAACTTTCAAATGTGGTCAGATGCCCTTCCTCACCTGACTTTTCTTCAGAATTTTATTGGCGACTCTTGCCTATCTATCCTTCCAGATGATCTTTAAGCTCCCCCCACATACCTTCTTGGCGTTTCTATTGGCATTGCGCGTGACTCAAGGGGCACTGACGCGATGACTGCATCGATCTATGGGACAGGGATGAAGGGGGTTCCGGCTGAAGGTGGTGGGGACAACCCAGCCTAGCAGCAGCGCTGTGGATTTCCCCTTCACTGAACTCGTTCTGTCCATCAGTCAATTTCACAACCCCGTGGGGGAGCGGTGCAGCTCGCCTAACGGAGCACAGCGAATCTGACAACTCCTGACTCTCCAAAAGCGAGTTCAAATCCCAACCCGTCCCGGCTGTTACTTGGGGCAAGTCCCATCGCCTTCCGGCCTGCGTGTCCTCAACTGTAAAGTAAGCATAATGACGTTTGCAGAGTAATCACCACAAAGTCACCAGTCAAATGTTCTCACTAATACTGAGAAGAGGGCAACGCGGCGGCCACTCGAACGCCAGGAGACAGGACATAAGGATCACGTGGCCAGGAAATCACGCCCACAACAGGTCTTCCGATCTTGCCCGAGAGTGACCGACAAGGTCTTCCGGGTCTGCGCGCGCAGCGGCAGACACTGGCGTGTGTGTGAGGCGTGGCGTGGAGTCTCCCTGTGCGCCTGTGCGCTGCGGTCGCGCCTGCGCACTGCGTCTGAGCTGCGCTGCACCGGGGTGACCCTGAGCGCTACAGACGGCGCAGCGATGCTGACCAGGTTCCTGGGCCCGCGTTACCGGCAGCTAGCGAAGAACTGGTGAGGGGGCAGCCCTGCGAGTCCCACCCCGCACTCCTGCCCTTATTCTGTTCCCTCCGGCTCCGCTGCCACTCTGTCCCCCTTAGTCCAAGGGCCCGCCGTTCCCCTGACGATGGGGAAACTGAGGCCCAGAGAGAGAAAGCAGTATGTGGTGGCCAGCCATGGACCCTCCGCATCCTCGTCCTCCGCGTCCAGGTGCGGGTGAGCCCCCGCAACTTCACGTTCTCCATCTCTACCTGGGGACCGTCCTGGCGCCCACCGAACCCCTCGGCCACTCCGTGTTGCGACTCCTGGCCCAGTGCTCAAGCCAGCCGCGCTCAGCCCAGATACTTGGGCCTCAGAACCAAACCTGCACATATCTGGCTTTTTCACAAACTTTAAAAAATGATTTTTAACAAGGAGTGTGAAGCCTCCAGCTGCCCTGATTTCACGTGGAAGGCGGGATGGGATTGGGGTCACGACCCTCACCATGACTCAATATGGGAGCCAGGGCTAGGGTAACCCTGCGTGGCAGCCGGGGTTGGGGCGTCTTTGACAGGGGCTTTGTCTGATTTCCAGCGGGGGTGGGGGGGGTGCCTGTGCCAGGAGACACTTCCTGGCCGTAGATGGGAATAGAAAAGTTAGGACACCTCTGGACAGTAGAGCTGGCAGGCACCGTCAAGATGGACCCTGATGGTGGCATTTCATGGCTGACCCTGTCACCCTGAGACCAAAGCAGGTGATGTGACTTCTCAGTGGGCTGGGTGCTCCCAGGAATGATCAGCCCGTTCCCATCTCCCACCTGGGCTTTCATTCGCCCAACAAGCACTTAACTGAGCACCTGCTGTGTCCCAAGCCTTGTGTTGAATGCTCAGGACACAACAGTGAACAAGCTACTCGGCCCTGGCCTCCTGACATCCTGGACGAGGGAGGGCAGCTCACAGGCAGCCCATGAGATCTGTGGGCGAGACCCACGGAGAGACCATTAAGGGGAGGACAGGGACCTGAGGGAGGGTCTACGCAGCTGTGTCCCACCAGCCTTTGGCTCCTGGAGGCCAGCAAGCATGTTACACCCTCAAGAGGTGCTGTGGGGTTCAAGGGAGCCCCTGCTCACAGCTGGGGACCCATTGCCCCAGGTCTGGTTGTCTTCTCTTGAGAAATGGAAGAAAAGTTTGTCAAAGTGTTTTGGAAGTACAGAATACAACTCACTCAGGACCCGTCTATGTGATTATAAGTCCCCAAAGAGGATGCCAGGGTGATGGGAGCATGAGAGGCTGGTCACCTGGAGACAATAGGGTCCCCTGCTGACTTAGTAACCCCAGAGCTGTTGAGAGTTGCAGGAGGAAGGACTCTTGTCAGCGACCCTCCCCCAGTAACTGTGACCAGCTCAGCCCAAAGGGGAGCCAGGCCGGGCCAGGCTGGGGAGTGTGGCGGGTGAGGTACCTTGGGGCAGCTCCAGCCAGCTGATGGCCTGGTTTTAAATTCCAGTATTGTCTGCGTCATGTCAGCTTGCAGAATTGTACAGATGAGTGGATGGTGGTCATGGCACCAGGCAGGGGCCAGACACCTGGTGGGTGCTCCATCAACAGCGGCTAGGGGTGGGCAGGCACCCAGAGGAGGGTGGGAGAAGCCTCCCAGAGGCCACATCCCAGGTGGGGTCTGATCCCAGCTCTTCTCGCTCTCAGGCTGCCCACAGCGGGCATGTGGGGCGCTGTGGGTTCCGTGGGGCTGGTGTGGGCCACAGACTGGCGGCTGATCCTGGACTGGGTGCCCTACATCAATGGCAAATTTAAGAAGGACGATTGACAGGCTGCTCTCCGCAGTTTCCTTTGGTAAGTTCCTGTGGCCACAGCGGGTGAGCTGTGGGACTCCCTGAGGGTGGAGGCATGGGTTTTCCTGAGGCTGGGTTCTTGGTGCTTCCAAAGCTGGGGGTCTGGGGGGTCACGGGGGAAGATCAGGGGCAGCTCCACCTTGGAGAATCTGTGTGAGGGCTGAGCTCTGGGGTGGGCTTTGCAGGCATCTTCCAGCCCCATTGCCACTGAGTGGCCACCTGACTGCCTTGGTCAGTGGAGTTGGGGAATGAGCACTCTGTCCATCTGTGGAGGCTGTTTGCCCATCTCACCATCTCAGCCTGCGTCCAAGCCCCGGGCACGATAGAGGCCAGCCCCATTTGACAGCGAAAGTTGAGGTTGAGCCCTGGGATGGGTTGCTGTGAGCAGTAATGAGACCTTGGACTGACTGACTGTGTTTTTGGTGAAATGACTACATAGCCCAGCACACACCCATTCCTGTTTCTACATGTGCAACTCAGTGACATTCGTCACATCACGTCACCGTTCTCGCTTACTCTCCCACATTGTTTCACCACAGTTGGCTTAGACTCACTGCCTCCTAAACTCCTCGTCTATGCTGTAGAGTTACTGTTGACAGTGGCTCTCACGTCGTGAACTCTTTAAAGAGTACAGTGGCCATGGAGAACATTCTCTACTAATGCAGCTCAACAGGTATTTAGTTTAAAAATGACTTCAGGAGACAGGTTTGGTTCCTGGTCCGAATACTTTCTCAGTGATGTATTTGAGTTCCTCCAGGCTCAGCAGGGGCTCTGGTGACACAGTGGTTAAAGCAGTCGGCTGCTAACCAAGATGTGTAGTTGGAACCCACCAGCCCCTCCGTGGGAGAAGGATGAGGTAGTCTGCTTCCACAAAGATATACAGCCTGGAAACACTACAGGGCGGTTCTGCTCTGTCCTAAGGCTCACTATGAATGGGGGTCAACTCGGTGCCAGTGGGTTTGGGTGTGTTTTTTTCTAGTCTCAATCAGTCTAGTAAGTGGATTCTGTAAGACGTTGAAATTCTGTTCCATATTTTTTTCCTTTTGACGAAGGTTCATCATTCACTTCATCATTCATTCCTTGATCAAAATGTTCAGTAATGGTAGCCGGGCACCATCCAGTCCTTCTGTTCATGGCTAAGGAGGCAGGAGTTGGCAGAGGTCTCACGCCTGGCAGTGGTTAGACCTGCGGTGCAGGTGCCTCCCCAGTGCCCGGGTCTCCCTCATCTGGACCAATGGAGCTGCCCACAGCTCTGGGTGCGGTTTCAAAGCACATCGCCGCCTGGCTCAGGGTCTGTTCTCCGTATCCCTCCTCTCTGCTCCCTGCCTCCTTTCTCAAGAACTGCGAGCTTGGACTCTGCCACCATTCTGGTGTCTGTGGCGGGCTGGAGTCCCCGGGACACTCTGCCCTCGTTACAAGCCAGCGTCATGTGGCAGGGATATTTCTCTCACGTGGCCTTGTTCCCCTCCCAGGTATCCGGTGCTGCAGGCTCCTCCCATCTCAGTACCTGCAGCTGTGGAACAGCCGAGGCCCTCAGGATGGACGTTGAGGAAACCCACAGCAGGACTTAAGACATTTTATGTTCTGAAAATGGCTCTGATGTGTGAATGCACACGGCATTAAAGCACACTCTGAAACCCGCCCTCTGCCTGCGTGTGCCTCCTGCTGCTGACGCTGGGACCTGGGAGCCCGGTCAGCTCCAGAGTTCTGTGAGTCAAGGAGCGTGACTTGCAGACATTAATTATTTAAGATGTTTTCATTTATCTGTTGCTGCATTCAAAAAGGACGGGGAGGCAGCATCTTCTGACCTCGTCTAACTTCACAAGAGGAAGACAATCACCATCGGCAGCCCAAGGCTAATTCCTATAAGGCCAGACGTGCCGCCACCCTCCAGCCTTTTACCAATTCTGCACCAACCATTCCTCCCACAGCACTCCCTACTTCTCTGCTGGGTTTGATAATTCGTTGCAATGGCCACACACAACTCACAGACAGTACTCACAATTATGGGGTTTATTAGGGAACAATGCAGGTTATGTTACCTACAATGTTACAATTGCAGCAGGTTATAATTCACGTTCAGGAACACACTCAGGGTACAACTCTTTGATCAGGACAGTCTCCCCTTTGCTGTCCCCTCAGACACCTTTCTGGCCCTTGGGCTCTTGGCCTGGCCTGCCTCTGCCCTGCTCAGGCAAGGGGTACAAAGCTCTTTTTGCTCTGCCGATAGGTACACCTGCGTGCACCCCTCTGTGCCAGCAAGACTCGTGCCCAAGGGTGCTTGGCTCTATCACTCTGGACCGGAAAGCCTGCCAGTCTGTCTCGGGTCTCTGTTACTCTGCAGGTCATCTCTGCCAAGGAGGTCTGGTGCAGGGATCCCTGGTCCAAGGACACGCTCCACTTTACTTCCAGCTCTTCTGTCTTGATGACAGTGAGAGCCTCCCTCTGCCTCTAGGAGCACTCGTTTTAAGCCTGGCAGAGTGACAAAACTAACCAATCGCAACATCAGTTCTACACACCTTATCTGCATGGCCCCACCTAGTAATCTGGTGGGAGTCACAAAGACTAAGAAAAGCCATACCTAGTAATTCATTGCACTACAATGCATTAACAACTTACCCCTTAATTTAGTGGCTTAAAACAACAAAGTTCATCTCTCATAGATTCTGTGGGTCAGGAACCTGGGAATGGCTGAGCTGGGTGGTGGTGGTGCCTGTCAAATGGCAGGTGGGGCAATATCTGAAGGCTTGGCCATGGCTGGAGAAGCTGCTTCCTCCATGGTCCCCTCACGTGGCTCTTGGTTGGAGGCTCAGTTCCTTACAAGCTGGACCCCCCACCCTGCTGCTTGAGCCACTCACAACACGGCGTGTGACCCAAGAGAGCAAGGCGGAAGCCCCAGTACCTTTTATGATCCCAGAAGCCACGCACCATTTTCCCCACATTCTGCTCATTAAAAACACTCAAAGGGAAGTGAATTAGGCTCTACGTTTTGAAGGGAGGAGTATCAAAGAATTCGTACATATTTTAAACCTTCCCATGAAAGGTACAAAAATGAACAGGTAAAATGGGTGCCCTGGCCCAGTTCTCTCCAACTCTAGTCAAGTTTTTAGAAATTCTTCAAGAGACATTCTATGCATATAGAAGCATGTTTATGGACAACAGATTCTAGTTTTTAACCCAGAGAGTGGCACTTGCTATACACTGTTCTAACCTCCCCTTTTCACTGAAGACTGGTTTCTGGGGGTCCTTGTACTTCAGTAAACGCAAAGCTTCCTCATCTTCTCAGTGGCTGCCTGCTGACCTGGGGCCAGACCAGCAGTGTGAATTGTCTGTTAGTGAAGGACATTTGTTCACTTCTGTGTGCTGTCACACAGACACCCCTGTGTAAGGATAATGTATCTGTCAGGTAAATATGGATATTTGGAATTGTAAAATAAGTAGATTACCTGAAGAAATACAAAGAAAAAGCTGTAATACGCAGCAGTCGCCAGTCATGCAGAACCCTGTGGGCACCTCAGCAAGGTTCCTGCCGTCAGCATTTGCCAGTTGATTCCTTCTGGCCCTCTCCCCTTGGTTGCCAGGACAGTGCCCAACCAGGTTAAGGCGTGAAGCAAAAAGAGGAACTACTGTCTATTTTTTTTTTTTTTAAATGGTTTTAGTGACATTGTTTTAGCTGACTTTGCTTCCGTTAAACCCAGAAAACTACAATTGGAATAAATTAATTTCTGGGTACAAATAGAATATTTAAACAAAACAATGAGTTCTAGTGTACCTGGTTTTCAATATTTCAGTACTGTTTTGATAACTTTAATGTTCTGGGGGGAAAAATTAGCCCCTGATAAAGAGTATCTGAAGCTGTGTTGCAGTGTGATTGGTTTCATATGGCCCTTCTTGCCTTGGTCTTGTAACTCACATGTCTGGGTGGAAATACGCAAATAAAGTGCTCCTGGTCCACCCAGGGTATTGGACAGCTTGCTAATGATGCAGATGAGGTGCATGGAACCCTAGCGAGGGGATTGGTCAGTTTTGCCATTCCACTAGGCTTAAAATGGGGTAGGCCAGAGGTGGAAAAGGGGAACCATTACCACCAAGAAGAGCCAGGAGCGTCCCTGCACCAAGAACCTCCTGGACGCAGGAGACAGCGTAATATCACAGAGAGAGGCAGCAGATGGCACGGTGGGCTCCCGCCACTCAGAGCAGGAAAGCCGAGAGCCTGCAGGACGGTTGCTGGCAGAAGTGGGGTGCCTCCAGGCACTTGTCCATGGAGCTAAAGAGCTCTGTAACTCTTGCCCAAGAAGGCAGAGCCTGGGCCGGTCCAAGAGGCCCAAGGGGCCGATGGCCAGAGAAAGGCCTGCCTGCAGGCCCAGCAGAGAAGGGGCTGTCCTGACCAGAGCTCAGTATCCTCAGTTGCTCCTGATCCTGAATTATGACCTGTTACTTCCCAAATAAATCCCATAATAGTATCATAGTATCGTCTGAGTTCTGTGTGATCATTGCAACAGATTATTGAAGGCAGGGGAGAAACAGTGCCGTGGGAAGGACAGTTGGTGTCAGAATTGGAGGTCTGGAGGGTGGGAGGGTGTTTACTGGAACCAGCCGTGAGCGGGTGCTGCGGAAGATGATTCTCCCTCCTGAAGTTAGAGGCAGGCCGCCCCGCCCCAGCCATTGCTATAAGGTACACATACAGTGACACACCGTCTCCTTTGCCCTGGCACAGTGTGGCTTAGCTCAGCATGGCAGCTACTGTCTTATTTTGATTTGAAATGTGGGTGTTTTGTGTGTTTAATTTTTATTGTGATTTGAGTGAAAGTTTACAGAGCACATTCATTTTCCATACAGCAGTTGATACATTTTGCTTCATGACTTTGACTTCACTTCCCCACAGCCTAACAGCTCTCTTCCCACTTCCTCCCTGTGGTTACCTCTTCCCTGTGTCCTCCCCTGCCATGCACTCCCTCCCCCCAAGCTATTTCCCTGGGCAAACACGCCCTTCTGTTCTCCCACTGTCAGTCCAGCTTGCTGAGGGCCTTCCCCTTCTTCACTGACCCTCCACTTTAAGAAGCATGATACCTTTCTCCAGGGACTGGTCCCTTCTGACAACATGAGCAAAGTAGGTGAGACGAAGTCTGGCCATTCTCTCTTCCAAGGAGTGGCTGCACTTCTTCCAGGACAGATGTGTTAGTTTTTCTGGCAGTCCATGGTGCTTTCAGTATTCTTCACCAGCACCACAGTTCAAAGGCCTCAACTGTTTTCAGTGTTCCTTATTCACTGTCCAACTTTCACATGCACTCAGGCAACTGAAAATACCATCTTTGGTTTCTATATATTTGCTTATTTTGTGTATCTAAGATCATCTGTATTTTTGCAACTGACATATTTCATTCACCATGTTTTCAAGGTTTATCCATGAAAACCAAGATTTTTTTTTTTTTTTTAATTGATTTGGGTAAAAGTTTACAGAGCAAATTCATGTTCCATACAGCAGTTCACATTTACTTTGTTTCATGACATTGACTATAATCTCCCACAGTACAACAGCTCCCCTCCCACTTCCTCCCCATAGTCACCTCTTCCCTGTGTCCATCCCTCCAGGCACTCCTGCCCCCAGAGCTGTCTCCCTCCTTGTGCATAAACAGCCCTTCTTTCTCCCTTGATTGTTCTCTTCAAGGAGTGTATCTACCTAATGCAAATGTTCAGCTCATGTGCATGTCTGTTTGGCTGCAAGCCACAGGAGTGGGTTCAATTCCAGACCTGAAGGGCAGCTGGGGCCATAGTCTCAGTGGTTCTATCAGGCTCTATCAAACCAGCTAACCTGCCCCCCCCTTTTTTTTGTTAATGATTTTGAGTTTTGTTCTACATTGTTCTCCCACTCTATGCAGGATCTCCTATATAGATCCCCCTCCGAGTGGTTGACAGTGGTAGCCGGGCACCATCTAGTGAAAAGCAAGATTTTTAACAATCATGATGCCATTCTCTCACCAAACAAAACCAAATTTCCCCAGATGTCTAAAAAACCTTTCACAGTCGGCTTGTTCACATCGCTCCAACTGAAGCATTTAATAGTCTTGATCTAGAACCGAGGCATGTAGAGTCTGTCTCCCTCCTCCTTGCCCCCTGCCACGGACTTGTGCAAGAAGCCGAGCCATTGGTGTGTAGCTCCCCACATTCAGCGTGTGCCAACTACACCCTTGCGTTGTCATTTAACACGTTCTGTCAAGATTGGGCAATTTACTTCTGTAGAGATAGTACTGCCTCAGAAACCCCAGGAGGGGTCGCTATGAGTTGGGACAGACTCCCCGGCAGAGTTTGTTTTTTTGGTTTGGTCATACCCCCAGGGGGGCAGGTGAAGGCAACTTGCGATGGACAAGAGCGCAATCGCGGGTGGGCGCGGGGCGGAGCGGCACACCGCTGGAGGCCACGCCTCCGCCACGCGCACAGAGTTCTTGACCGCCAGGGCGTCCGCTCAGACATTGGGATGGATCCGGCAGCCGAGAGCCAGTCCCCTCCAGCGAGTTGATTGGCTCAGCCGCCGGGAGCCACGCGCGAATCGGACAGCCGAAGGTAACGCCCCTCCCACGCGCTCATTGGCTTTGTCACAGCGGCGCGCGCTAGGATGCTTAGGGGCAGTCCCAGCAATCTAAATCCACGCCCTCCGCGCGTGCTGATTGGCGTGGCCGCAGTAGCCCGCGCTAGGACACTGGGAGGCGGGCCTATAAACCCAAAACCACGCTCCTCCCGCGCGTTGATTGGCTTGGCCGTAGCAGGCCTCGATGGGCCATCAGGAGGCGGGTCAGCGGACCATGGCCACGCCCTTCCCATGCGCTGATTGGCGCAGGGGCCGCGGCGCGCGCTCAGATGCCTGGGGGTGTGCCTGGCAGCCCAGGGCAACATCCCTCCCGCGCTGATTGGGTTGGTCACACCGGCGCGCGCTCGGACACAAGGAGGCGGACTCGACAGCCGGG
>NW_006922053.1:1530965-1546308 GCF_000298275.1 Orycteropus afer afer | reverse complement strand
CGGCCCTGTGCGCGTGCGTGCCCGGCGCGCCGCAGTCCAAGGCGCGTGCGTGCGCCCCCCGCGCGGGCGGCCGCATGGCGCTCGGACTGGCCCCGGTTGGGCAGCAGCGGCCTTTGTTCAGAGAGCAGGGCCGCAGGGCGAGGGGCGCCCGGCGACGGCCAGAGGCTGCTGGGAGGCGGGGGTGGGGGCTGGACTCTCCCCTGGATTCCATTGGGTCGGACGGGGGTCTTTGGGAGCGCGCGGAGGTCAAGGCGGGGTTTCGGGGGCTCAGGTCTATCTAGGGGGCTGGAGAAAGCGTCCCAAAAATGCAGATCCCTGGCCCACTCCCCCGCCCCTGGGAATGGGCCTCCAGGGTAGCTAGGCCACGACTTCTGTTTTTTTTTTTTTTAATGTCCTTCGACCCGTCTCTTGGTCTTATTGGAAAATCACAGCTCCTTGGGGGCAGAGACCGTCCAGGTTATAGAGCCGTTAGACACACTTTGCTTTTCTGTTATTGAGAGTCTGAAGCTCCCGTACCCCAAACCGGAGGGCGGCGCTTCTTTTGGTTTGGGGACGCTGGCGGGGACCCCATAGAACAAAGGACTCGGTTGGCTGCTTGCAACCCAGCCCCAGCTGGCCGGCCACCTGCTGCAAATCCTCTCTCTGCCCTTGGCTCCTGACTGGAGGAAGATACCTTCGCTTCTCTGCCAACTCTTGTTGCTTCCTCCCGTTTGCTCCTGTTCTTGGTGACACCGCCGGTTGGGGGCGACTGAGAAGCCAGACACCCGATGTTGCCTGAATGCCTGCTGGGTTCTGGGGATGTGTGGTGGTCACTGGCCATCCCACTGCCCTCCCCTCCAGGCTGGCAGCTTGGAGAGCAGTGTTGGTAGGAGCCAAGGGGGCTCAAAGCGGCTGGTCCATCTAGCCGGCTCTTGAGTCTGCTTGAGTGGTTTGTGGTCCCCATTTTGGGAGAGCAGAAAGCAAAGGGATGTTGTGTTTAGGAGTACGTCCAGGACAAAAAGGGCGGAGGCTGTCGGCACCACACATAGGCTGTTTGAGCAGAGCCTGACTTCAGGCATTGAATGGGTGAGACTTATGGCCGTGGGGCTCGGAGCCACCTGTGTGTGCTCCACTTTGCTGCCAGCTTATATGGCTTCCGTCCTTGGCTGGCTCTTCATCAAAACCTACAAGCTGTGGTTGTGTCGTGGGGCAGTGAGGAGGTACCTGGCTAGGAGCTATCTACCGCCAGGCTGTCTGTTGAATTCCAAGCACCCTTGCCCACAGCTTAGTTATGTTCACAAAGCATCAATGAGACTCCGCCCGTCTGAGCCTTGTTAGGCTTTCATTCACAGGCACTGCTCACACCACGTGCTGCTGGGAGGGAGCCACAGGCCTGCCCCTCCAGGATGACAGCCGACCAGCCAGTGGCCACCCAGCCAGCAACTGCCTCATTGGACCTGTAGTTACAGGTGGTGACACATTCTGGGGAGTGTAGGGATCTATGAGGACAGGTAACCAGGGCCCCTCTGAGGAGGGGACCCCCAAGCTGAGCCTGGTGGGTAGAGGAGGGAGGAAGGGTCCAGGCAGAGGCAGCAGCTTGTACAAAGGCCCCAGGAGGCTGCAGGTTGTAAGCAAACCCAGGCCGGCGTGGCCAGAGCCCCGAGTCTAAACAGTCACCCTCCCCATCCTCACCTGCTTTAGAGCTCTGCTCTGTGACCCGACCCCAGCCCCAAGCACAGGGTCTGGCAGAGGGCACCAGGGAAAAGCTTCAGAGAGGAAGCCTGAGAGGGTGGGTCCACTGATGAGGGCTTCAGCGGGTCTCTGGCCCCAGTGACTACCCAGAAGGTTGGGGCCATCATCCTTCCAGGGGAAGGAGTGGCGGGTCAAGGGGAGATGGTGACCCTGATACAGCATTTGTGAGCTGGGGTTCCTGGCCCCCTTGCCAGCCACTGGGACCCCTGTTGGAGGCGGGAGTGTAGGCAAACCAGGGTCCTGGGTCTCCTCATTCAGAGAAGGGCCATTTCTAGTATCTTCACAAAGTTGGGCAACCATCAAAACCAAAAAAACCCACTGCCATTGAGCAATCCTGACTCATAGCAACCCCCTAAGGGTTTCCGAGGCAGTAAATCTTTACGGAAATAGACTGCCAGGTCTTGTTTCTGCAGAGTGGTTGGTGGGCTTGAACCTCCAACCTTCTGGTTAGCAGTCAAGTGCCTTAGGCGCTGTGCCACCAGGAGCTCTGGTGGTATCGTGGTTAAGGCATTTGGCTGCTGACCAGAAGGTGCAACCAGCACCGCCATCTAATTCCAGAGCATTCTCATCACCCCCAAAGGAAACCCTGAACCAGTTAGTACTCTCCTCCCTGCCCCCAGCCCTGGCACCCACTAAACCACTTTGTGCCTCGTGTTCATTTTAAAGACAACAGCAGTGCAGGGGGCACTGGAGGTGCAGGACAGTCTAGGTTCCCACGGCCACTCCCATGCCTGTGGTGGAATTTGAAGGCTAAGTCCATCATGGGCTTCTTCCTGCTGCCCTGGGCACATGGGCTGTGGCTGAACGCTGGGCAGCACAGAGCACGAGGAGCAGAGCGGGTCTTCTGGGAGACGCGTGTCGTGGTCTCAGCACCCGTGCCTGCTGTGGGCTGGCTGCCCTCGAGCCCAGCCCCCCGGCGGCAGGTGCCCAGAGCCGAGCCCCCAACCCGCACCGCTCCTGCTGTCCTCACCCAGCCTGCGGGCGCCAGTGCACTCGGCACGCTGCAGGGCTTTGTGGCACACTCATGGAGCTGTGGAAGCAATTAAGGAGCCCTCGCCACAGCCAGTGGGAACGCTGCCGTCATCCCAGAGGGAAACCCGCACCCGTTAGCTGTCACTCCCTTCCCCCAGCTCACAGCCCCTGGCAGCCACGAAGCCCGTTTCTGCCTGTGGAGTATAGTGGGGTCGCGTGATGTCTGTCCTTGGGGTGGCCTCTCTCCGTGTGGCTCGGCCATGCAGCGTGTCAGAGCTTCACGCTTCATGGCTCAGTCCTGTCCTGTTGTGGGGGTGGCCCCAGTGAGTTCGTCCGTCACCTGTGGACACTTTCCCTGTGCCCACCTTTTGACTGTTGAGAGTAGAACATCGTGTACAGGTTTCTGTGTGGGCGTGTGCATTCGTTTTTCTCGGGCGTATACCTCGGAGCAAAATTGCTTGGTCACGTGGGGGCCGTTTTCCCGGGTGTCTGCACCACCTTACATTCTCAGCTGTGATCATGACGGTGGTGATACCTAGCACGGCCTCACTTGATACAGCGACCCTGTGCCTTGGCGGTGTGACTTCCTAGCAAGGACACTGCCTGTGCTCATCCCCGTGGTGAGCAGGAGTGGGGGCTTCAAGCCCAGTCCCCATTTCCAAGTTTTCTACTGGCTCACACCAAGGAGCTGTTTCTTGGGGTTTGATAGACCCTCCCCGACATGGTACCCATGAGGAAGAGGCCACTCTCGGTGTGTCTCTTGCGCACTCTCCTTGGAGTCTGTTCTCAGACTGGTCTGATCCTGTCCCCATAATGTTCGGGAGCAGGAAGCTGCAAGGGCCAGGCCCATCCTGTGGGCAGATGCCCTCATCCTTCACTGAGCAGCTGTGTCTGCCCTATGCCTGACCTTGCCCTCCCTGGCTGTCCTGGGGAGGGCGGCCCAAGCGGAGGGTGAAATGGTGGTGCCGGCCAGGCGCTGACCCCCAGCCCCCGTCCGCAGCCCCAGCGGGAAGAAGTTCCGCAGCAAGCCCCAGCTGGCGCGTTACCTGGGCGGCTCCATGGACCTGAGCACCTTCGACTTCCGCACGGGCCGGACGCTGATGAGCAAGGTGAACAAGAGCCGGCAGCGGACGCGCTACGACTCCTCCAGCCAGGTCAAGGTGAGCCTCTTTCGGCTCACTGGGTGTGGGCACTGCAAGGGGTGGCCGGGACACGAGCCGGGGCTGCTCCCTCCATCTCTGCATGCTGTTGCTCCTTTGTATGTGTGTCCTAAGACACTTGACTGCTAACTGGAAGGCTGGCGGTTCAAACCCACCAGCCAGTCCTCGGAAGGAAGGTTGGGCAATCTACTTCCATAGTGATACCGCCTCGGAAACCCAAGGAGGGCTCGCTGTAAGTCGGATCGGACTCCCCGGCAAGGAGTTTAGTTTTTTTGTTTTTATTTGTGTGTGTGCGCGCGCATGTGACACTCGTGTTTTTGTAAGCTATTGGAAGTGCACATGCATTTGCAGCAGTTGTGTGACGGTCCACAGGGGCGCGCTGCCTGCAGCGGCTTCATCCAGTACTGGCTGGGCCAGGCAGTGAGGGTGGACAGCAGCTTGGGGTGTGGCCTCAGCCCCAGGAATGGAGATTTGTCACTCGCAAATAAAGGAGGCAATGAGGCCTGGATGGCCAGCTGCAGGGAGGAGGCAGGTGTGTGTGTCAGAGCTGACACCCCATTCAGGGCCAGGAGAGGGCAAGATGTCAGCCTGCAGAACCATGGGTGCCTGATGGGGTGCTGGGAACAGGAACCCAGCAGTGGGGATGATGGTCCCTCGGCTGACTGTGGACAACAGAGGTGGGCGGGCCTCGGGGCTGTGGCAGGGATGCCGTACAGTCTGTGTTTAGAAGCAAGGAGATATGATTGGTCCAGAGGGAAGTATCAGTGCCAATAGGGCCCACCCCACAGGTGCTAGGTGAAGAGGAATAGGTGGGTGGACGGAGCTAGGGGCCACACAAAGTAGAATGGGGCTCACTGGCTCAGGACCCTGGGAGATGGGGGCTCTGGTGTCCAGAAGAGGGTAGAGGTAACCGTTACGTTGGCTGTTGTCGGGCGCCCAGCCTGGCGAGACCGGCGGGGCAGTGGGCAGGCCAGAGAGCCCTCAGGGTGGACGAGCCAGCACATTGTCTCTTCAGGGCAAGCCCGACCTGAACACAGCGCTCCCCGTGCGGCAGACAGCGTCCATCTTCAAGCAGCCAGTGACCAAGATCACCAACCACCCAAGCAACAAGGTGAAGAGTGACCCCCAGAAGGCTGTGGACCAGCCCCGGCAGGTGAGCCCCACTGCCTCAAGGACTGCCCGGCCCCTTGCCATCTGACTTGTCTGAGGGTCTCACCACAAGGACACTCTTGGTAGAAGCCAGTGTGAGTGGCCTGGGGCTTGGAGCACTCCTCTGAGCTCACGCCACGTGTTCTTGAGCCACTTGCCATGGCGAACGCGAAGTCTGGCGGCTGCAGCCCCGCGGCTGGCCCAGGCCCTGATTCCCCCGCATGGACCCCCAGCTCCTGCGGGAGGTGTTGGGGAAAGCTTCATGAGGAGCTTTTGGGAAGTTAGGAACCATGAGTGGTTTCTGCATTTACACGTGAGCTTGGTGGCAGGGGCTGTTGTGGGCAGTGGTGAGGGCTCTGCTATAACCACGGGGCATGGAGCCCGAGGGACCCCAGTCTGTGGTCATGGGAGGGCGTTGGCCAGAGACAGCTGGCTTTTGGACCATGAACGCCTAAGCCCAGAGTTGTCCTGACAGGACTTTGGTTGTTGGGGATTGAAGTACGTTCCCCTCATAGGTGGTGTGGCTTCTCGCCTGTACCTGGGGGTGTGCTCCCACCTGGAACGGGCTTCTCTTTGTTAACAAGTCCCTGGCTGTGTAGGCTGGATCCTAGACCTGATGGATGTTGAGTTGGAAGGAGCTGGTCCGGCAGAGAGCAGCAGCACTGGTGGGGGGCAGGTGCCACGTGGAGATGGCCAAGGCACCGAGAACACTGGTACTGGAGGGGCAGAGACAGGCACTGTCCCCAGAGCTGGTCCCGAGTTCACACTTCAGCCTTCAGAACTGTGAGGGAGTACGGTTCTTTTGTGGCCCGACTCAGCCATAGACTGTACGGCCCCTCCCCTGCCCTGCTGGTCCCCCTCACTCCGCTCTCCTTGGGGACGGTCGGAGAGAGATTGTCAGGAAGCAGCTTGCTAGTTGGGATGCCAAAAGGTCTCCATGTGTAGACTGGGCACACCCCAGAGCACCCCATGTGTGGGCTGGGAGGGGCAGCAGGGGGTGAGAGCGCCCCAGTGCAGGCTGGGAGTGGCAGTGGGGGTCAGCACCCCAGTGCATGCTGAGAAGGGCAGTGGGGGTCAGAACCCCCCAGTGCAGGCTGGGAGGGTGGGCTGGGTCTTCTGGAGCAGGAGCAGGGCCCTTGGGAGCCAGCTGAGCAGCACGGTTCCAGGGGAGAAAGTCTACACATCGTGACGTTCAGGTTTTCTGTAACCGATGTCATCATGTTCCCAAGGAACTCGGTGTCTGTTGACACTGTGTGCAAACCTTGTGTGTTTGCATGTGGCTTCGAGCACCTGCCACATGAGCCAGGGTGACCGTGGGCAGGCTCTCATCACTGCGAATGCCTGCTGGGTTGTTGGGGAGACGTGGGTGCTGGATGGTTCCGGCTGCAGTGCCCCGCATGAGTCCTGTCGTTGCAGCTCCTGCCTGGGGTGTCCCACTAAGTGAGGGCCGAGGGGCTAGCAGGGCAGACAGATGGGCTGGAAGCACGCACTGCTGGTGCCTCAGTCCCATGGTACCCCTCACGGTGGTTGTGATGGCTGTAGGCGGCCATCCCTGCCCATGAAGGTGCTTGTGCTCAGGGGTATCCCCAGGTGTGGAGGTCAGGCCGAGGGGGCCCTCGAGGCCACCTGGGGTGGCCAGCCCTCCAGGCTGACCACAGTGTGGTTGTGGTTTGGCGGCAGCTTTTCTGGGAGAAGAAGCTGAGCGGCCTGAATGCCTTTGACATCGCTGAGGAACTGGTGAAGACCATGGAGCTCCCGAAGGGCCTGCAAGGTGACCCGGCCCCGTGGGCACAGGGAGGCATCAGCGTCCCGGGCGGCGGGGAAACTGGGGGGGGCGAGGACCCACAGCCAGGGTGTACTTGGGGCATTGAATGGCGGTCTGCCTCCAGAGCCTACACTTGGGCCCTGACCCCCCACTCACAGGGGAGTCTGTAGCCCACACAGCAGCCTGCCTTAGGGGTCTCAGGCAAGAACGAGTTCCAACAAAGACCTGTGGGGTGTTTGATTTTGCTCCGCATCGTCTCTGCGAACACAGAACTCGTCTTGTTCTGTTACAAAAAAGTGAGCCCACACATCTGCAAGAGGGTGGGGAAACGAAACCCGAGACTCAGGAAAGCCGGACAAGCACCCCTTTCCAGCGCGTCCCCTCAGGGGTTCGTGCTGAGCCGGGGCTGTCTGCTGGCAGGCGTGGGGCCCGGCTGCACCGACGAGACCCTGCTGTCAGCTATCGCCAGCGCCCTGCACACGAGCACGATGCCCATCACAGGGCAGCTGTCCGCCGCCGTGGAGAAGAACCCAGGAGTGTGGCTCAACACGACCCAGCCCCTGTGCAAGGCCTTCATGGTGACCGACGAGGACATCAGGTAGTGCACCCGCGCCCGGGCTTGTGGGCAGACGTGTCCCTGAGTGCGGGCGACGCTCCTGTTCCCCGAGGCGGCCTCTGCTGCTGGAGCTTCTGGGGTGTTGGCCTGGGCCTAGTAGGGCCGCACAGATACTGCTGCTCCTAGCCCTGAGCGCAGCCCAGGCCTCTTGGTGCAGGGGTGAGGTGGGACGCCCTTCTGGGTGCTGTAGGAGACCAGGTGTCTGCTGGAGGACGAGCCAGGCATCCTTGAAGGGGCCGTGGTTGGAGATCGTCTGGGGAGACGTCCCCTGCTCTCCACACGCATCAGCCGGAGCAGGCGGAAACACCCCAAGCTCATGTTTCTGTCTTTCCTCTCAACGTCCACCGGGGGTGAACTAGGGAGGAGTCACATGAGGAGTCCGGGGGAAGAGAGAGGCTGAGCATTTTCCGGAACTGGACGTGGATCTTGGGTTCACGTCGTACTGGGAATGCAGGGCGCTAAAGACAAGGAGGGAGCTCTCTGAGCAGAGGGCGCACAGACGGTCCCGTGGGGACGAGTCCGGGGCCGGCGTGCTCTTCAGCGGCGCCTCTGGAAGCCAGGCCACAGCGGGCGTCAACCACCTTGTCCTTAGAATTCTCCGTTTGCACAGCAGAGAGCATAGTACCCTGGGGCCCAGCTCAGCAGGTGGCCTGTGGCCCTCCTCGTTCCCTCTGAGGACAGGGACGTGGTCCTGCATGACAAGGAGCCTCTCCGCCCCTCAGTCAGCCCAGTCTGTGCTCAGATCCCAGTGGGCCCCAGCTGACCTCTCCCGGTTGGTTCTGTTCTGTTCTGTTGGGACGATGTCTGTGAACCCGGCACGCCCCTGCCTCTGCTTGTCTGCACATGGCTGCAGAGCAAGGTGTGACACTCTGGCTGCCCAGAGTTGGTGGCTTGTGGCCTCCATCCTGGCTTCTCCGGGGGACCGCGCTCTGCTCTGTCTACTGGGGCGGAGTGGCTGGCCCCATCTGTCCCACAAGTGCACGCGTGTGTCCCCAGGAAGCAGGAGGAGCTGGTGCAGCAGGTGCGCAAGCGGCTGGAGGAGGCACTGATGGCCGACATGCTGGCCCACGTAGAGGAGCTGGCACGGGACGGCCAGGGGCCCCTGGACAAGCCCGGTGTGGAGGAGGAGGAGGAGGAGGAGGACGATGACGACGAGGAGGAGCCCGACCCAGACCAGGAGATGGAGCACGCCTAGGGCTGGAGCAGGTGCCAGGCTGCTGGGCAGGGCCAGGGATGCTGGGCCCTGGGGTGGGCGGGCAGCCTCCAGAAGCCACCCACCCTGAGCAGTGCCAGCTGCGGTGATGGAGGACTAGGGGCGCCCTCACCCCATTCCCTACTCACCTCCTCACTGCCTGCTCCCTCTTGGTTTCCAGGGGCCCTGCCTGAGAGCTCCCTGCACCCCAGGGCTGCCTGCAGACAGCCCTCAGCCTCCGTGACCAGGCATAGGAGGGCAGTCCCTGCTTGCCCCGGTGTGTCTCCCTGCCTTGGGCTGCATGGGCACAGCCCAGAAGGACACCTGTTCACTGACCCTCCCTGAGGCCTGGGGTCTGGACGCACTGCCGCTCATGCACTGCGGCTCCCCCCGGCCTGGACTTGAGCCAAGTGGCGTAGCAGCATCCACAGAGGCCACCTCCTCAGGAACCAGTGTGACCCTTTCTGGAGGGCCCACTCGAGGCCCTGTCTCCACAAGGCCTGGCCGCTGTGCTGGGCTCCGCACAACCAGAGAGCTGCTGTCGGGATGCTGGGAGTGTGGTGCCTGAGAGGCGTCCCGCTCCAGGCCCCACGAGAGGAGTTTGTACACAGTCAGCCTTCCACATGCGCTGAGTGCAAACGCCGTTCCTTGGCTGGGCACCTCGCCTTCCAGATGGTCTGGAGGAGCCTGGCCACTGTTAGCCACGCAAGGGCTGGCAGAACTGTGGTCTCCCCAATACACAGACATCAAGGACAGGCTGAGGCCAGCTCTGTCCACATGGGCAGAGCGGCCCCTGCTTCTGGACACAGACGGTCCAATCTGCCTCAGCTGGAGGCTGGGCCCCATGGGGAGCTGCACAGCCCTTCCTTGTAGACGTGACTGTGGGCACAGGGCCTGGCAGAGGGTACACAAGCAGGCAGGATTGGGGAGCTGGCTCAGCTATGGCCTCAGGCGCAGCTGGCCTCTGCACCTTTTTCCTCCTGTGATGGGGATAGTGATGCCCACTTTCAGGGCCACGGGCTGGGGCTCTTGGTCAGCGAGGAGGCCCAGGCCGGCACAGCCCTGGCCCTGGAACGTTCACCGTGTGCATCTGTAAACCGAGCTGGGCTCTGGGCACCACACCGTCGGTACCACCTCTGCAGGCTCAAGGTCGTCCCGCGGGCACTGGACAGACAGGCACGGCAGCCAGAGCGGTGGCCCAGTGGGGCATGTCCCTCGGTGGAAGTAGCCTGTCCAGGTGGAGACTGAGACCCGGGCCGTTGCCACACAGATGCCCAAGCCCCTCTTGGGACGGAACCAAGGCCAGCCCTGCCGTCCCTGCTCCTGGCCAGGACTCAGCCCCTGTGCAGCCTCTGCCTGCCCATAGCCACCCGGGCCACAGTGGCCTGTGCACGGGTCCTCACGTGCCTGGGCAGAATTGGTTGCTATGTTGCTGGCCGACAGGCAGAACCACCAGCACTCCCCACCCACGGGGGACAAGTGGTATTGTGTGAGGGTCTCTAGCCCCCTGCCCCTACCCAGGGCACTGGCCCGGCTTGCTGGCTGCTCTTGACTAAACCAATGCAGAGTGCAGCCCCATGGGGGGGCAGGCTGGGGACGGCGCAGTGTCCTCCCTGTGACCTCTGACCCATTGAGGCTGCAAACCAGCTGTGGCTGGGTGACAACGTGACAGCTGTCTAGGGCTGGCCAGGGAATAAACCATCTGTGGTGGTGTGACTCAGTCCTTGTTGAATTGCTAATGTGTCCCCCTGTGAGAAGCAGGACTTGGGGAGGGCCTGGGCCTGGACCCCACTCTGCTCTCCTGTAGAGGGATCTGTGTTCATCTGAACTGGCCACTGCACGGGCAGTGGCTTTACTCGGTAACTGCCTCCCCGGAATTGGCTGCAGTTTCCAGAGGGAAACAGGCTCGGGCAGACTTCACATTTCCATCTGTTCACACAGTTCCTTGTCTCCCCCTCAGGCTGCCCACAAGGGCAGCCACAGTGCCTCTTGCTCTCCGGGGTCCCTGCACCCACATCCCCCTTCCAATGGCCCCACACCCAGCAGTTGAAAGGGATCAGGGCTGCCTTGGCTGTAGATCTCACCGAGGGGACCCCACACAGCACCCCATGTTTCATCCACAGTGAAGGCAAGGCCCTCTGGGGAAGGACCCTGAGTGTCAATGCTGGGCATCCAAGTTGAGGATCTGAGACACACCTCAAGCCATCTCCAGCCCCATGCCTCCACCAAAACGTGCCCACCTGAGCCAGAGGTCTTGAGTGCTGTGTGTTCCTCACAGCCCTACAGGGCTCCTCATAAAGGCTTTTTCTAAATCATGCAGTTTAAAACAAAGTCAAAATATCTCACATCCTTTGGGTGGACACATAGGCCGTGCCACACCCCCACCCAAGTCCTCACCTTGGTGGTGTTTTCTAACAACTATAAGGAGCATGTGTGGCTCTCTTGCTTTATCAACTTTCCAACCTTTTCCAAGACTTTCTGCTCATGACAATGAGCATTTATTTAGACTCTTCCACCCCACCCCCACCAGGTGCCTGGTGGTGCAGAAGAAAGGTCTGGCAATCTGAAAGGTTACAGTCAGGAAGATCCTAGTCCACAGCGCACTGGCTGCTGTGAGCCACAGGCCATTCGATGGCAGGAGGCCGCCCCTCCACCATCTGAGGGGTGCTGTGGGCTTAATAATTGCCTCACCTACACCTCAAATATAAGCAGAAGTAAAGCTGACCCCCAGTGCTCAAGCCCAGCCACCCCCTCGTCACCTCCATGCACACCCCTTCCGCACTCTGGATTGCTCTGAAGCTAGTTTCATCCACAGACGCTTCGAAGTCACTCTCGTAAAGGTCTTTTAACTGAAACAATATTATGGAAGGTTTCAAACATGCACTCGTGCGATGAAGCCCCATACACACTGAGCTGCACTCAGTGCACAGGCCCATCCCCCTCCCTCTTACTGATCCTGAAGTTCCATTATACATCCTAACGTTCCATTATATGTCCTAACATTCCATTACACGTGTGTTTTCAGACAGAGCAGAGCTAACTGCAACATGTACTTGCCACCTAGACCAACGGCTTTCAACCCGTGAATGCTCTTAAGGTCTGGAGCTGTTTCTGCCTGTCAGAACTGGAGGGAGGGGTGATATGCTGTGGGTTTAATTGTGTCCCCCAAAGAGACATGCTGGAGGCCTGACCCCTTACTTGGAAATAATTCACTGCCTCATTTTTCTTCTGTGGAGCAACTGGTAGGTTCAAACCACCAACCTTTTGGTTAGCAGCCCAGTGCCTTAACTACTATTCCACCAGAGCTCCTTTAGGTTCTGTGCAAACTGAATCAAATTAAGGTGAGGTCACACTGGCAGTTGTTGGTGGCTATGAAGTTGATTCCAGATCAAAGAAACACCATGTGACGCAGAACTGCCTCACAGTTTCCTAGGCTGTAATGACGGGAGCAGGTCACCAGGCCTTTCTTCTGCAGGGCTGCTGGGTGGGTCGGAACCAGCAGCCTTTCCGTTAACAGACAAGTACTTAATCACTGCGCCACCAGAGCTCCCTATTTCTGGAGAAGGGTGGGCACTAAATCCAATGCCAGATGCTCTCACAACTAAAGGGGAATTTGGGTGCAGTCACACAGGAATGGTGGCCACGAGAGGAGAGCTGTGTCTGCAAGCAAAGGATCGCCAAGCATCACCCTGGCCTCCAACTATAAGTGGGCACATTGCTGTTGTTTTAAGTCACCCAGTTTGTGGAAGCTAACTAAGAGCTTTCCTGGGAAGCTAGTACGGAGTGCGTGTGTGTATGTGTGTATACGCATGCACATGTGCACACGAGTACGCATGTGTGTACACGCGTGTGTGTGTGCATGCTGCTGGCACTGAGTGGATGGAGACTGAGGATACTGCTCAACACCCTGAAGTGCACAGGAACCCCCCCCACAAAGGATCCAGCCCCCAGATGACAATAGCACAAGGTGGGAAAACCCTGTTTTAGTGTGGACCATTGATATTTTATTCTACTTGTGGTTTCACCCGTGTCTGTTCATCCCTACTGTCATGTTAATTACTGGTGCATTTTCAAACATGTGGCAGACACTGCCTTCTGCCTCCTCAACACTTAAGTGTGTGCCTTACTATGTGTGATGGGTGTTTTAGAGTGAGGAGTCCCCAGGTGGTATCAATGGTGAAGACACTTGGCTGCTAACTGAAAGGTCCCCAGAGGAACCTCGGAAGAGAGGCCTGGTGATCTGCTTCCCCAAAATCAGCCCTGGAGAACCCTGCGGGCCAGTTCTGCCCTGTCACACGCAGGGTCACCACCGTGAGTGAGGTCGACTCCACAGCAAGCAGTGGCAGTGCTAGTTCTAAAATGACTTAAATTCACTGTGGTGCCAGTAGCTATGGAGGCAGAGTGCTTAAATCATTTGGCTGCTAACCAAAAGGTTGGTGTTTCAAACCCTACAGCCACTCTGTCAGAGAAAAATGGGGTAGTCTGCTTCTGTAAAGATTGACAGCCTTGGGAACCCAAGGAGGTAGTTGTACCCTGTCCTATGTGCTCGCTATGAGCTGGAAGCAACTCCATGGCAGTGGGTTGGCAGGGCCATGACCGACAAGTCCTTGGGATCATCAGGCATTCCGCACCCCCATCGTTAGCTGAAAGCAGGACTCTGGAAGCCCTCCCCACTTTCTGCTTTTCACCTGTAAACCATTTGTTACAGATCAGTCTCCTTTTCCAATCAGTGGTGGTCCCCCATCCTCCAAATAATCCTTCAACCCTCCCAAACAGCCAAACCCCTTAGATAGCCCCCCAGCCCCACTATGAGGAACCCCTCCTCCATCTCAGCCACCAACTTCAAGTTTCTCTTCTCCTCACCTTCCCACAGAATTGCCCCCTCCCTTTTTTTCATTTACTCCCTTGCTTTGCTGGAGCACATCCTCAAGTATGCTAAGACTTTGTGAGTCTGAAACAACTTGATTCTTCCTCCCACTTGGTGAGCCTTCAGGGTGACATCTCTCCCTGGGAACCGTGAAAGGTTTGCCCAATGTCTTCAGCTTCCTGGAACACAGCCAGTGTTCTCACTGCTGACCCTTCAAATGAGACCTGGAAACATTTTGGGGTCCCACAACATTATCTCTGAAGCCAGGAGCCATTCCTCTCTTTTCTCTTCCTCTCTCTGCCTTCTGGGAGACTTCCTTGACTCGATTCTTCCAATCTCCTCCGAATTTTCAATTTCAGCAAATTTGTTTAATCCAAGCTTTCTCTTGGTCATTCTCATCCTTCTTCAGCAGGTCCTGTGTATGAGGAAGCTAGACCTTTTGGGGTGTGTCAGCTACCCCAGTGCTGCCAAGTGACTGCAATGGGCTGGGGTGGAGCTTGTCCCTCTGCCTGACCCCATCAGATACTGCCTCTTCCCACAACACACACACAAGAAGAAGGCAGGGAAGGGAAGGACATTCTGGTGGACTAGCGACTGGGTCCAGGATTCTGTCCTGCAGGCATGTGGAGTCTCAGAAGGCCTCTCCAGGGGCTGATGGGGTCAGGGGCACTTTAAGGAATCCACATGTGAACATAGGACCCCACCCAAAGGCATGTCCTAAGCAGGTCACTCACCAGGCCTCGGTTTCCCATCCATGAACACCAAAGACCTGATGTTCTTCTCACCACCTCAAACACCCACCCTCCGGCTGAAAGTCTTGCCCTCCCCCAGCCCACCATGTCCCCCAGAACACCCCTTTCTCAGCCTCTCCTCCTTTGCATCTAGTTCATGATTGAGTCCCCCACTGCCACAGGGACGGAGGTCCTGCGATTTCACCTGGAGGGGCACAGGAAGAGGGGTCAGCATGGGATCCAGCATGTTGGGTGCTCCTGGGGGCTTTCTGGAAGGAGATCTGGGGGCCTGGTCAGGCCAAGTTTCCAATAACAACTATGGCCAGTGGCACTCTATGTGGTGGACCACAGACATGGGGGGGTGACAGTAAATCAAAGAGCAGCCTTTCACCCGGGGGTGGTGGGGCTTGGTGTGCAAATTCTTACAAAGCAGGCCCTAATTCCCAGCTTCTGAGCATGGCAGTGAAGAGAGGACTGGGGCTGCATGTGGCCAGGGGTGAACAAAGGCACTGGAGGGGGCATGGTCCCAGGCAAGGGGCCCACTGCCGCTGTGGAAGGCAGAATGGGTGCAGAGTAAGGGGCGGAGGGGACATCCGATCAGACGCGGCAGCTGGCTAAGGGACTAGACGGGGAGGGGTCCCAGGCAGGGGGGACTGCCATGGGCACAGGAGAAAGGAGCCCTGGGGTCCGCCCAAACAGGGCACCTGGAGGCGGGGCCGCTGGACAGGGTGGGTGTGGAGGTGATTACGCTGGCTGGACCGGTCCTTGAAGGAGTAACCACAGGTGGGCCCCAGGTGCCCTTGAAGCAGGTGGGTCATAAGGTCCCAGAGATCTGGCTGGGGCTCGTTCCCCGGCGCCAGCGGGCTGGGGGTGGGTGGTGTCGGTAACTCTCTCCAGAAGGCTCAAGCGCCGGCCTGGTCCTGCGGAGATGAAGTCTGGGCCCCTCTCTTTCCAGCCGCGCCCCGGCGCAAGACGGGTCCCGGGAGAGGGACTCCAGGCTCTGCGGCAGCGACAAGAGGGTGCAGTCGGGACACGGGAAGGCGCCACAGGGATTGGGAAAACAAGGGGGACCCCAGTACTTGCAGGGTGCGGTGGGCACCACCTACTTGCCCGCCGGGCGGCGGCCGCGTGGACACGTGCGGGCGCGCGGCTCGCCCCAT
>NW_006922053.1:1507446-1529865 GCF_000298275.1 Orycteropus afer afer | reverse complement strand
TGCCCGGCGAGGCGGCCGCCTTTGTGCCTTTGTCCTGCGGCCGGCCGCGGGGAGAGTCGGCGCTGCCCGCGCTCCTCCCTCCGTCCCTCCCCTCGGCGTCCCGGCCCCGCGCTGCCTTTGTCTCCGCGGACTCGGGCCAGTGGGCAGCGCCTCCCCGCCAGGCCGATCCCCTGCGCTGGCTGTCGCTGGACAGGGGTGCGGGGACAAGCCCAGGACCGGGTGGTGGGTGCACCATGCCCAAAGCAGCCGTGGGGTGGGCCAGCTCGTGCTTGGGGGTCAGGGCAGGGTGCCTGAGCCCACAAAGGGGGTCCATGCCACTGCCAGCCTGGGGGTCGTTCAGGTGGTGGGGCAGAACGGGAGACTGCGCTGTGGGCCTGCAGTCAGGGGCCAGGGATTTGGGGGCACTTGGAGGGGTCGGCCACGGAAGCTGGAATGGGGCCCTCCCCCCGCTGGCTGGCGAATAGCAGCCCAGGGCGCGGGTCCGGCAGCAGCAGCAGCGTGGTCAGGGTGTCCCTGCGGCCACCTCATTGTTCCCTTTGTTAGTGTGGTGGGCCGAGGTTTGCCGGGTGGCGTCTGGCCGGCACTGCTCCCTGGCCCTGGACAGTAGTGCGGTGAGGCGGTTGGCAGTGCCTGACCCAGCACACACCCACCCTCCCACTCCCTCAGCCTCCAGTTTTCTCTGCTTCCTTCCTGGCCATTGCACGCCCGCCTCTCTCCTGCCTGTGTCTGCTTCTAGAACTCGGGGTGGGGCCTGGGTGGGGCTCCAGCGAGGCTACCGGACACCCAGCTGCTGTGGGGAGGGTCCGGAGGCTGGCGTGGAGGGTCACCTGCTACCCTGCCATAAGCAGGGACCAAAGCAGAGTGCACGCCCCATCCCTTGTGCCAGGTGGGTGGGGCAGCTTGGTCAGCCAGCTCCCATCCTCAGGGATGCAAGTGGGTCCATCTTGGACACCTGTGGACATGAACACCAGATGTGCTGGGCCTAGGGCCCGCCCAAAGGAGTGGGAACAGGTGTGGGACTCGCCACTCTCTGACTTCAGGGGTAGGCACAGCACAGCTCTGGGTAACAATCTCTCCACCACCTTTTGGCCACCTCTGCGTTTGGAGCCCTGGGCCGTGTAGCTGCACCAGGACACAGCTAATGGACCCGAGCATCTGGGAGCCCGGGGGGGGGGGGGCAGGCGTGGGAACCGAGGCCCGGGGGTTGTTTGCCCAGAGTCCCCAGGCTGATCGACAGTGGCTAGTGGTGGCAGTGGGTGAGGGCACGTGCCCTGTGAGTGTGTGTGAGCAGCACCGGAGGGTCCTTTGAGAGAGGCTGCAGTCACACAGGGAGGCCTCCAAAGCCAGGCAGGGCACCCTGGACCCCTGGCCTTGGGCCAAACATCACCGGCAGCAGGGCGGGGCTCAAAACGGGTGCCAGGCTCAGCCCCATTGATTAGGTACCAGGCTGGGTGACAGCTGGGGATGGAAGGCAAGGCAGGCTTTGCTGGGTACAGTGTACCCCAAAAGCTCAGTTTGCAGGCCTGGGTGGCTTTGTGACCCCTGTGACTGAGATCCAAGGACAGCCCTGCCCTCAGGGTTTTTGTGAGGTTACTCAGGCAAGGCAGCAGTCTAATCCCAGCTCCAGGCCAACAGCTAGTTCCTATGTTGTAAGTGGGGTACACATCTTACTACACAAGATGCCAGAGAGGCTAGCGTCTCCAGCAGCCCCTGTGTCTCCCCAGCTCTCCAACCATCTATAGCTCACCTCCCCACACGTCTCAGTGCACCCTCCCAAGTCCCTTGTGCTCCAGCTTGGCCCCACCGCATAGCGCACTCTGGGGGTCCCTGGACCTGATGCCCACTCACCGCTTTCCCGGCATTCTCAGGTACCCCCTGGGCGGCAGCACAACCTGGCTGAGCTCCTGGACCTTTCTGTCAAACCCCAATGCAGGGCTGCCCCTCCCCACAGAGGGCAGGAGGGGTTACCCCACCTGCCAGCCCCCCTTGCCAGACCAGGGTCACGGACTCTTTCCTGACACTTGTTGCTGCTCCTGGACCCTCTGTCTCCTCAACCTTAGAACAGGCGGCCAAGAGTCTTAGGGTGCACAGTAGGCCCTCCTGTCCTTTCCGCGGGCCGAGAAGCCCACAAGACAGCCCTGGCTGAGAAGAATGACTCTTGTTAACAGCCTCACATACGTTCACTCTTGCTGAATCTTTATGGAAGAACCACTGTGTGCTGGGGCCTGTGTCAGCCTGTCTCGCACCGAGCCCCCCAACAAGCGCTTCCTGCTTCCGTGTGCCGGATTGCAGAGAGGCCGGGCTGGCAGGTCTGGGGTGCACACCCTAAGTTCTCTGGCTTTGCTCATGTGCTATGGGCACTGGTGGATCGGGAAGGAACTTCCTGTTCCAAAGCTGGACCTGTGCAGGAGCTGGTCCGAGATAGGCTTGTTGGGGGCTGCGTCTCGGACAGCAAGGTGAGGGGTCGGCTCTCTACAGTCATTCCAAGGTCATCGGGGCGGCCGGAGACTCCCCAGCTGCCGACTGGCTATGGTGTGACCCTGGGCCTGGGTTCCTACCGAGATCACCCCCAGGCCCTCCTGTCTCGTCCAGCGCTGGGGACAGCGGTGCCCACTGCCTGCCTCCGAGGGCCAGGGCTAGTGCTGGGCGCTCGGTCTTGGTTGGGTCTGCGGCAGCTCACACCTGGCCTGCTGCACAGTGGGATTTTAGTAAGGAATGAATGAGTGGTGCTGAAGAGTGGCTTGGACTGGAAGCCACATAGGGTCCCCTCGTCGGCACTGTCATCACATGCTGGGGGGTCTCCCACCCCTACTCTTCTTCTTTCCAGCCGTTCATGCTGTCTCCCACCTGTCCCCCGCAGGCCGGGGAGCTGGGGTGTTGGCACAGATGGGGAGGGGTTCCCTGGGCATTCCAGTTGGGTGTTCCGTGCACCACAGTGCAGGTGCTCGCTCCGTGCCCCGTGAGTGAAAGATGAACACACACCCCTACCGCCACCCTGGCCACCCTCCTGCGGTGGGGCTCTGCCCTGTGCTGGCCGGCCACTCGTGGGGGACAGTGGGAGATGGGCTGACTTGCAGTTCTGGGGACTTGTTCGGCCCTGTCCTGCTTCCAGAACTGTCCTTGCTGGTCCCTTGGCTGAGAGTGGAACATGCCTCCTCCTTCAGATGGCCTGCAGTCTCATGGATAGCTATGTTCTGGGGTCACTTGTGAGCAGTCAGGATCCCTGAGTAGGCTTGTGGGAGTAATCAGACAGCATCGGGCTGCCTCCCCCTCAAGGCTGGGGACCCGTGGCCCTTGAAGGAAGGGTCCTGCAGGGCAGGAAGCTCTGGGGCCAGTTGACCCAGATTCCCAGGTGGATGGGAACCCTGGGCAGGATCCAGGAATCTGCATTTCGGCCTGTGACGTGAGCATGGGAGACCCCAGCCTTCTGCTGCACCTGGAGCCTGGCCCCTATTTCCCCACGCTTGCCTCGCTGTGTTGTCTGCACAGGGCAGGCGTTCAGACAGTTCACCTGGACACCCTGACTTTGCAGACCTCTCCATAGGCCTTGCCCTGTGGGGTCCCAGAGAGGGTGGGGCTTGGGGGCCAAGGGTTTCAGGAGAAGCAGGGCCAGGGCTCAAGTTCCAGCTCTGCCCTCAGCAGCCTGGCAGCCACTCTGACGGTTCTGGGGCACGGCAGGTAGGGACGCTGAGGGTGCTGCCAGGTTGCCACCCACAGCCCCATCACCATCCTGGTCCTTAGTGCCCCCCATGTCACCACATGCCCACTGCGCCCCCATTGGCCCCTCCCCCATACCTTGCCACTTCACGTGACCCACACTCCAGGTCTGAGTTGGGGTACCTCCACTTGCCTTCCACCCCCCTTACCTTGGGTGAGTCCCTGTCTCTAGGCAGGGGATTCATGGTGGGGCTGGGTGCCGCGGAGGATCGGGACGCTGTGTCAGGAGCCATTGCTAGCAGCCCTGGCGAGTATAGACCAGGCCCCCCTTCCTAATCAGGGTCCGTCCCCTGCTCTGGCCTCCAGCAGAACAGCTGTCTGTCTCTGTACCTCACTTTTCTCCCCTAAAATGGTTACATGCTGTAACAAATAGATCCTCCTTTTGAACTCCCCTTGGCCTCTCTGCAGGAGAAAGACCTGCAGTCGGGTTCTGTGAAGATTGACAGCCTTGGTAACCCTGTGGGGCAGTTCCGCTCTGTCCTCTAGGGGCGCTGTGGGTCAGAATCGACTCCACGGCAGTGGGTTCAGTTTGGACTTCGCTTCTGTGAAGATTGACAGCCTTGGGAACCCTGTGGGCAGTTCTCTCTCACATGGGGACACCCCAGGTCTGAACTGACTCAGCAGCACAGCACAGTGACCTTGCTGCCTCAGTGTTCTGGGCTGTGCTGAGGGACTGTCCTCCCACCTGTTGTCCTTGAGGACCACGAGGGCGTGGAGCCCCCACCTGGTCCATGGCCCGGTTAGCCTGCCCTGAATCTGTGAGACTGTTACCTATTTCTGCCCCCATTTTACGGGAAAGAAACTAAGGCCCAGGAAGGCCCATGGTGTGCCTAGGGCATCCCCGGAAGGATTTGCCCTCACAGCAGAGCATCCTGGCCTTGGGGAGCTCAGAAAGTCAGTCTTGGGCTGAGAGCCTCTGCTCTGTGTGTGTGTGTGTGTGTGCGCGCGCGTGCGCGCGTGCATGCAACTTCACATGCATACAGTCAGGGTGGGCTTCCTGGAGGAGGTGCTGCTGGGCTTCATTTGGATGCAGAGGAAGAGCGGAGACCTTTGAAGGGCGCATTAGGGTGGGGGAGATATGATAGGCGGGTGATTTAAAAGCACCCCCATCCCAGCTGCCAAGTGTGTAACAGACTATGGAGGCAGGAGTAGAGGCTGGCCAGTAAGGGAAGCCAAAGGGAGGAGCTAGGGCTGGAGGGACATGCAGCTGGGTTTGGGGGCAGCCCCAGGACTCAGGTGGGCCAGGCAGGGGCTGGGCTTGGGGTGCCAGTGAGGCACCATGGCTGGCAAGGGGAACCCACGGGTATAGGGGTAGCAGGGTGGCTGGGGGCAGCAGAGCCGCGGCCCCCTCCATCTCCCACCCACCCCCTCCCTGGGGTTTCGGCACTCCCCAGTCACCGGCCCCACCTTTGCTCACAGCCCTGGGTCGCTGCTGTGCCCTGAGGCGCCCTGTGCCTGTGAATCTGACCCCAGCTCTTAGTTGTTCCCACTGACTTTGTATCTTGTTAGACACCAGGAGTTAGCAACACTGTTAGCTCCCTCCACTCCTCTCTGTTGGAACAATACTGAGAGGCAGGTGGTGTTGGTCTGGGAGCCTGGGGGGGTCTCCTCCTCCTCCCTGGCAGGCCACACTGGGCTGAAAGCAGCTCTTCCCTCTCCACACACACACTCCTGCCCATCCAGGGCGTTGCACCCCTGCCAGGCCCAGGCAGCAAGGAGGACGGGACACTTGACTTTGAGCAGGGCAGGCACAGTGGAGGCAGCCACGAGAAGTGTCCCAGTGCTGATCCTCAGAGGCGGGGCCTCATCAGGGCGTCCTCGGGCACCTGGAGTGTCCACTGAGACCTCGGCCTACCTGGGGCTGTGGCGGCCTGGCAGCTTCGCCTGTTCCACAGCTGAGCCTCAGTCTCCCCACCCGTTCCTGCCTTCTTCCTTTCTTTAAAAAAAAGAAAGAAAGAAAAACTATATTGTGGTAAATAACATAGGAACCTGGGTGAGGCAGTGGGTTAAGTGCTCGGCTACCAGCCAACAGGTCGGCTCTGGTGTTCTGCTGAGGAAAAGATGACAGCCTTGGAAACCCTCTGGGGCAGTTCCACTCTGTCCTCTAGGGGCGCTGTGAGTCGGAATCGACTCCACGGTATTTGGTTTGGTTTGGGCTTTGCTTCTGTGAAGATTGACAGCCTTGGAGACCCTGGGGGCAGTTCCACTCTGTCCTCTAGGGGCGCTGTGGGTCGGAATCTACTCCAGGGCAGTGGGTGTGGTTTGGGCTTTGCTTCTGTGAAGATTGACAGCCTTGGAGACCCTGGGGGCAGTTCCCCTCTGCCCTCTAGGGGCGCTGTGGGTCGGAATGGACTCCATAGCAGTGGGTGTGCTTTGGGCTTTGCTTCTGTGAAGATTGACAGCCTTGGAGACCCTGTGGGGCAGTTCCACTCTGTCCTTTAGGGCTACCGTGAGTCGGAATCAACTCCACGGCAGTGGGTGTGCTTTGGGCTTTGCATCTGTGAAGATTGACAGCCTTGGAAACCCTCTGGGGCAGTTCGACTCTGTCCTCTAGGGGCACTGTGGGTCGGAATAGACTCTGTTGACGGCACTGGGGCATTGGGTTTATTAACAGTACCCATTAAGCAGTCAGGAGCTCTGGTGATGTAGTGCCTAAGGCATATGACTGCTAACCAGAAAGTTGGCGATTCAAACTCACCAATGGCTCCGTGGAAGGAAGACTGGGCAATCTACTATAGATTGCAGATTGCCATGTGTGGGAATCGACTTGAGCAGTGAGTTTGGTTTTGTTTGGTATTCCGCAGTCCCTCTCCACCCCAGCTCCCCTGACCCCCTCTCTGCCTCAGGGACTGCCCGTCCTGGCCAGTTTACGTCCATGGGTTGAGACGCGGTGTGGCCTTGTGTGGCTGGGTCTCTCTGGGCCTTGTGTTCTCGAGGGCTGTCCATGTGGGGGCCCGTCTTAGAGCTTCGTTTCTTTCTGCGGCTGAATTCCCGGGTGGTGCAGACGGGTGAGAGCTCGACTACTAATTGAAAGACTGCCGGTTCGAGTCCACCTCGGGGCACCTGCCTGGGAAGAAAGCCCTGAGCCTGCTTCTGATTGGCCTTTGGAAGCCCCACGAAGCCCCGATCAGCTCTGCACACATGGGGCAGCCTCTGCGGCCACAGGCTTGGGTTATTTTGGGGTTTTGGGTTTCCTGTATGGGTGGACCACGTTGTGTTATCCATCTGACACAAAAGGAGCTTTCTTGTCTTTTTTTAATTTTAATTTTTGTGGAAACTGTACACAGAACATATGCGATTCATGTTTCTACACGTCCAAGTCAGTGAGGTTGATGACATTCAGGTTGTGACCCGCTGTCGCCCTTCTGTTCCCCCATTAACGTAATCCCTGAGCTTCCTGTCAGATCTCTGGAGTTGTTGCTGTCACCTTCTGGCTTTGAAGCTCTGCCCCCTGTCTCCAGGGCCCAGGATCAGAAGGGAAACTGAGCCTCGGGCAGGAAAATCAAGCCTTCGGGGGTGGGGTGAGGCTTGGGGCGCTGTGGGGGCTCCGAGCTGGCTCACCCAGTCTCCCATCCCCCACAGGCTGCAAGATCAAGGCCCTGCGTGCCAAGACCAACACCTACATCAAGACGCCTGTTCGAGGTGAGGAGCCTGTATTTATCGTAACTGGCCGCAAGGAGGACGTGGAGCTGGCCAAGCGCGAGATCCTGTCGGCTGCCGAACACTTCTCCGTGATCCGAGCCACACGCAGCAAGGCCACTGGGCTGCCCGGCACGGCACAGGGGCCCCCCAACCTGCCAGGGCAGACCACCATCCAGGTGCGCGTGCCCTACCGAGTGGTGGGGCTGGTGGTGGGCCCCAAGGGCGCCACCATCAAGCGCATTCAACAGCGGACGCACACCTACATCGTCACGCCCGGCCGGGACAAGGAGCCCGTGTTCGCTGTCACCGGCATGCCTGAGAATGTGGACCGCGCCCGCGAAGAGATCGAGGCCCACATCACGCTGCGCACGGGCGCCTTCACCGACGTGGGCCCCGACAGTGACTTCCACACCAATGGCACTGACGTCTGCCTGGACCTGCTGGGCGCTGCAGCCGGCCTCTGGGCCAAAGCCCCCAACCCAGGCCGGCGGCCCTCTGCGGCCACAGCCAGCCTGCGCGGAGACGGGGCCCTGGGCGCCCCTGGTGGCCCCGAGGCCTTCTACGCAGGCGGCCGTGGGGGGCCCCCGATGCCAGACACGGGTTCCCCCAGCTCCTATGGCAACTCGGGTAATGGTGGCGGCTTCACCTTCGGGGGGGATGGCCCTGGGGCCCTCGAGGACTGCGACTTTGGTTTTGACTTCCTGGCACTGGACCTGACCGTGCCTGCTGCTGCCACCATCTGGGCCCCCTTTGAGCGGGCCACACCCCTGCCGGCCTTCAGCACCTGCTCAGCCGTCAACGGGGTGCCACCCGCTGCAGCCGCCCGCCGCCCCAGCGGGCCCGGCACCCCCCGCCACTCACCCACGCTTCCCGAGCCCGGTGGCCTGGGCTTGGAGCTGCCGCTGGCCCGCCGCACCGCGCCTGACCTAGTGGGTGCCCTGCCCTGGCTGCCTCCGCCGCCGCCCCCGCAGGCCTCACTCTCGTCCTTCTCCAGCAACTCGGGCTTCTCGGCCGCCACCTCCTCGCTGCCCAGCGGTACCTCGGTCTCCTCGGGCTCCCCGCTGGACTCGAGCGCCTCCGAGAGCAGCTGCAAGCCAGAGGTCCCCGCTGCCGCAGCTCCGGCCCCGGCCCCGGCCCCGGCCCCGGCCCGGGAGTGTGTGGTGTGCTCCGAGGGCCAGGTGAGGGCTGCGCTGGTGCCCTGTGGCCACAACCTTTTCTGCATGGACTGTGCCATGCGCATCTGTGGCAAGAGTGAGCCACAGTGCCCGGCCTGCCACACGCCCGCCACCCAAGCCATTCATATCTTTTCTTAGCGCCTGGGCCTGGGGGCGGCCGGCTCGCCCTGCCTGCCGCCGGCCGGGGGGCGGGAGAGGAGCTGAGGGCCGGGGCCGCGCTTCCCTGTGTCTCCCGAACGACCTTTAACTCCATCCCAGGCGTGGAGGTGGCGGACCGGCAGGCCAGCTGTACTAGGGTCCGTGACAAATAGCAGTATTGAGTGGATAGCGTGAAATAAATGAGAAAGATAGAGTCCTGTTGCACTTTTCATTTAAGGCACCGCCCCCCCCCAGGTGATCTTTTGAAAAACAAGACGGTTTTTTACCACGTTTGGTTGTCATGCTTTTTGCACCTGGCGGTTCCCTGTCGGTGGTATAGTTTCCACCAAGCGGCCTCAGCAGCATTTCGGCCCCTCGTTCGGGGCCGACCCCTCACCGTTTGTACATCAGCCGTGTGGGGCCGGACGGGGGACGGTAGGGGTCCAGGGGCACCCACCCAGAGATTTCTACCTTTTCTAATGATGAATCCCCTCTGTGGTTTCTGTTGTCGGTTTTTAAATTTTTTAAAAGTTGTTTTTGGTTTTTATGTTTTGTTGTCTGTTTGTTTTGACTTTTTACCTCTTGTGTACATGGAGGGAATTTATAGGGAAATATGTACTTTATGGAATAAATTTTAAGAACTAAAAATATATTTTATTTTAAATAAAATAACGGACCTTTGACCTTACAGCTAAATCACTGATTATATATTTGCTGAGCCGACTTAAGGGGGAGAAAATTGTATCCAGAGTTTTATTTTTTGACTTCAAAGCCTTCTTAATAAAGTCTTTTTACTACATGTGAGCTCATGGCCGTGGCATGGTACGATGTGTTCTGGGCATGGGGGACACGGGACCAGGATTGGGGACAGTCTGAGGATTGGGCTGAGGTTGGAGAGATGCTTAGGGCTGGGATGGGGGATGTTTGGAGCTGGGATCGGGGACGCTTGGGGCCAGGATTTGGGGAGGTGCTCGGGGCTGGGATGGGAAGCTGCCACCTTATTTTACAGACAGGACTTGGGGCTTGAGGCCTTGATTCTGCCCCAGGCTCTCAGCAGGCAGCAGGCCTTGCTCTCAACGAGGCAATGAGGCCAGCCGGTCCCTTCCTGAGCCTCAGGCCGCACATCCCAGCATCTTGGGGGCAGCTGTGCCAAGCAGAGCCAGGCTGTCCTGCGACGTCAGCCCGGCAACTTGCCACAGAAGGAACCTGGAACTGTCTCCCAGGCAGCCCCTGCAGCTCCCCATGCTTGGGAGGACTGAGCAGGGCGCCGTGCTGCGGCCCACCCTGGGTCTGGTTGGGGGACATGGGTCTGAGGGGGGCTGGGGTTGGGTCCACGGCAGCAAGGGCAGAGGGACTGTGGGTGGACGGTCCCAGTCAGTGGTCAGGAGACGCGTTCCAGAGAAGGCGACGCACCGGAGCGTGGCGGGGGCAGGCGGCCGGCGGCGCGGGTGTGGGAGGCGCTCGGGCAGAGCTGATGGGACAGTCTCTTGGGGTCTCTGGAGAAATAGGCATGGATGGGTGGAGTCCTGGGTGGCACAGGGGGACACCCTCGGCTGCTGCACAGAAGGTCGGAGGGTCGAGTCTCCCGGAGTGCCTGAGAGGCAGGCCCGGCCATCTGATTCCAAAAGCTCAGGTTTTGAGAACCTCTGGGACACCGCGCGGGGGCGCTGGGACTCTGCGGGGGGCAGTTCTCTGACACAGGGGCGCCAGGACTTGGGTAAGAGCTGTTTCCTGACATTTCAGGTGTGCGGTTTAAGATAACCAGTGACTGTGTCTCATGGACAGACAGCTGACCAAGAGCCAGAAATAAACGAGAGAGAGAGAGAGCGGCAGGCCGAGGTCCTGGTGGGAGTAAGGCCACAGAGAAGAGGAGAACTTGTAAGCGGTGTGGGTGCCAGGTACTGGTCCCAAAGAGCCCCATGCTGAGCCCTGGGACCCGAGACATGGTGTCTCACACGACAAAGGGCCCTGCAGAAGGGCGACGCGAAGGGTCTTGAGATGTGAGCGGATCCTGGGCCACCTGGTGACCCATGTGATCACAGGGGCCTTGTAGTCAGAGAAGTAACAGTGTTTCTCCTCATTAACACCATCTCCTCATGACAGTCAGAGCAGGAGATGTGCGGACGGAAGCAGAGACAGACAGACAGGCAGAGAGACGGGGAGATGCTGGCTGCCGACTTGGCAGATGCAGGAGGGGCTGCAGGAGGGGGTCACAGCCCAGGAGCGGGCCTCTGGAAGCTGGGAAAGGCCGCAGGCTACTCTCCCCTGGAGCTCCCAGAAGGAACGGCCCTCCCACACCTTCATTGTGGGATTTCTGGCCCCACAGCTGGAGGATAATAAACTCCTATTGTTTAAACCACAATGCATGTGCTAATATGCTACAAGAGCAATTGGAAACTAACAGGGTGTTTTCAAAAACTGCCCTGCTCCTGGGGGAACTTGCCTCTGGGCTGCGGGCAGGGAAAGGACAAGATGAGTCGGGAGCTCCTTGGGGTGTTGGAAAGCGAAAGACGCGGCATGTGAATGGGCGTGCCAAAGGACCCAGGAGATGAGAACGGGGCACACGGACAAGCTCAGGGGCTACCCAGAGAAACGGCCAAAGCTGGACCAACCTGTCCTGGAAAACAGAGCCCCATTACACGTGAGTGTCAGATGAATAGTGAATGGTCATTTAGCAAGGGGTGCCCCGGGCCGTAATGGACAGAATTATGCTGAAACTGTTGCTTCTCTGACCTTCATATGGCCTTGAGGACAGGAACGACTCCGGAGATCACAGGATAGAATTTTGCAAGACCAACGGCTAGTAGTCATTTAAATACCTTTTTCCAACAACATAGATGATGACCGCACATGTGGATTTGGCCTGTTGGAATCCACAAGAATCAGATGGAGTACATCCGTGGAAAGAGGCGACGGAGGTCAGTACCATGGGCCGGAACAAGGCCGGAGCTGGCCGTGGAGCAGAGCTGGCTGTGGATGGAGCAGACCGTGGATGGAGCAGACTGTGCGCTGCTTACACGCACGCTGGAGCTGAGGACAATGGAAACAGCCCTCAGAAGCCAAAACACGGCCTGGATTATACCGACTTGAATTTAGAGACCATCCGAAGAATAGATTTGATGCATTGAACACCAATCACTGAAGACCAAGTGAGTTGTGGCATGACATCAAACACCTCATCCATGAGGAAAGCAAAATGTCATTAAAAGGACAGGAAAGGAAGACAAGACCAAAGTGGACGTCAGCAGAGACTCTGAAAACCTGCCCTTGAATGGAGAGTAGCTAAAGCAAATGGAAGAAATGGCAAGATAAAAGAGCTGGACAGAAGATTTCCAAGGGCAGCTCGAGGAGACAAAGTGAAGTGTTACAATAAAATGTGCAAAGACTTGGAGTTAGAAAAGAAAAAGGGAAGAACACGCTCAGCATTTCTCAAGCTGAAAGAACTGAGGAATACATTGAAGCCTTGAGTGACAGTATCGAGGGATTCTGTGGGCGAGAACGGATGGTACTCACGGAGGAAGTCCAAGCTGCACTGAAGGAAATGGCGAAGAACAAGGCTCCGGGAATTGAGGGAATACCCATTGAGATGTTTCAACAAATGGATGCCCCATTGGAGGCACTCACTCGGTTATGCCAAGAGATCTGGAGGACAGCTACCTGGCCAACTGACTGGAAGAGATCCATATTTGTGCCCATTCCAAAGAAAGGTGATCCCACAGAATGTGGAAATGATAGAACAATATCATTAATATCACAGTAAGATCTTACTGAAGATAATTCAAAAACGGTTGCAGCAGTATATTGACAGAGAACTTCCAGAGGTGCAAGCTGGATTCAGAAGAGGACGTGGAACAAGGGATATCATAGCTGCTGTCAGATGGATCTGGGCTGAAAGCAAAGAATACCGGAAAGATATTTTGAAAAATAAAAAATTGTCACTGCTGTCGAGTTGATTCAACTCACAAGGCCTCCTCCTTGGGTTTCCAAGGCAGCATCTCTACCAAAGTATATTTCCCAGTCTTCTGAGGAGTGGCTAGTGGGTTTGAACCACCAGCCTTCTGTTTAGAGTCAAATGCCTTAGGCACTATGGCACTAGAGCTCTGTTTACTTATTTTATTGACTATGCAAAGGCTTTCAGCCGTGTGGATTCCAACAAATTGTGGCTAACATTGAGAAGAAGGGGAACTCCAGAGCACTTAATTGTGCTCAAGAGGAACCTGTACCTAGACCTGGAGGCTGTCGTTCAAACAGAACAAGGGGACACTGCATGGTTTAAAATCAGGAAGGGAGCGTGTCAGGGTTGTATTCTTTCACCGTACTTATTCAATCTGTGTCGGAATCAACTCGATTGCAGCGAGTTTGGTTTTGACTCCTAGCGACCCCTCCTTAGGTTTCCGAGGAGGTATCTCTATGGAAGTAGATTCCCTAGTCTTCCTTCCAAGGAGTGGCTGGTAGGTTTGAACTTCCTAAGGCCTTTTAAGGTTGGCAATTGTTTTGGTTACCTAACTAAACAGAAGAAACCTAAAAGAAGATACCTGCGGCGGTTATGTTTGTGTGTCAACTTGGCTGGGCCTGGTTGAGTGGCTGGGCAGCTGGATGTAGTATTCCCCATGATGAGACTGGCAATCAGCTCCATGGTGGTATCTATTGTGAGCAGCTGAGTAGCTGCCTTTGAGATGTGATCTGCTTCCTGTATATCAGGAGAAGCCTTGGGAATGGTCTCTAGCCTATGGCACGCTTGGACCCTGCATGTAGCCATGTCATTACTCAGCAGCCTGCCATGCTCTGCTGACCTTGGGACTTACAGTGGACTTAAGTTAATGGCCTGTCGTGTGTTTGGTAACATCGGGACTGTGCCTTTTTACTTGTCAACCTTGGGGCCTCTCAGCCTCAGCAGCCAGCAGCTGTCTGAGTGAAGAAATGCCTCTAGTTCCAGTGGGCCGGGAGCAGGAGGCAGAGCTGGACCCCAAGGTTGAGGGGCTTTCACCCAGCCCCTAGAGCCTGGCACATTGAACTTGGACTTAAAGCCTCTAAATTGTAAGATAATAAACTCCTGTTTGTTAAGACCATCCCATTGGTGGTATATTCCTGTCAGAGCAGCACTAGGGAACCAGAACAATACCGCAAATGGGATGGCCTTAACAAACAGGAGTTTATTCTTATAATTTGGAGGCTTTAAGGCCAAGTTCAAAGTGCCAGGCTCTAGGGGCTGGGTGAAAGCCCCTCCACCTTGGGCTTCAGCTCTGCCTCCTGCTCCCGGCCCACTGGAACTAGAGGCATTTCTTCACTCACACAGCTGCTGGCTGCTGAGACTGACAAGCCCAAAGGTTGACAAGTAAAAAGGCACAGTCCCGATGTTACCAAACCACACGACAGGCCATCGATCCAAGTCCATCAAAAGTCCCAAGGTCGGCAGAGCGTGGCAGGCTGCTGAACAACAACACGGCTACATGCAGGGTCCAAGCATCCCAGCAGCTGGAGACCTGCCTCAAAGTTGCTTCTCATATACTGGAAGCAGCCCACATGCCCAAAGCAGCTACTCAGTGGCTCCCATAGATTGCACCGTGGAGGTAATTACCAGTCTCACCATGGGGAATAACTACATCCAGCTGCCCAGCTCCTCAATCAGGCCCGGCCAGACTGACAACAACCTTCACCACCACAGCAATCTAGTTCTGTAGATTCTGCCTCAGAAAGCCCAGAGGTGGTCACTATGAGCAAATAACCTTAGAAGCTGGACAATCTGAAGAATACGGAATCAGGATTGCAGGAAGGCTCATTAACGACCTGTGATATGCAGATGACACGAGCTTGCTTCCTGAGAGTGCAGAGGACGGGAAGCACTTACTGATGGAGTGCAAAGACTGCAGCCTTCTGAGTGGATTACACCTCGATGCAGAGAAAACAGAAATCCTCTCAGCTGGACCAATGAGCAGCGTCGTGATATCCTCTCAGCTGGACCAATGAGCAGCGTCGTGATAAATGGAGAAAAAACTGAAGTTGTCAAGGATTTCATTTTACTTAGATCTACAATCAACACCATGGAAGCAGTAGTCAAGACATCAAACGACATATTACATTGAGAAGCTTTGCTGCAAAAGACCTCCTTAAAGGGTTAAAGAGCAAAGATGTCACTTTGAAGACTCAGGTGCACCTACCCAAGGCATGGTGCTTTTGGTCACTTCATACGCATGTGAGAGCTGGACAGTGAATAGGGGAGACTGAAGAAGAACCAATGCCTTTGAATCCTGGTGTTGGCAAAGAATATGCAGGCCACCAGGGGCCACCAGAAGAAGGAACCAGTCTGTCCCGGAAGAAGGCAGCCAGAATGCTCCTTGGGAGCGAGGACAGCGGACTTCGTCTCGTGTACTCTGGGCACGTTACCAGGAAGGACCAGTCCCTGAGAAGGATGTCACGCTTGGTAACGTACAGAGTGAGCGTCGCTGGCGCAGCCCTGGGGCTTCGGCGCCCGCTGGAGAGGTGGTCAGGAAGTAGTGTCCTGCTGGGCTTCCGTCCGTGCTCATGGGGGGAAGAGCCTTCCCAACAGGACACCAATGCAAGGCTGAACGAGAAAGCTTCAGCTAAGCCATGGTGTGTCCGTTACACAGAACAGCGCTTCCGGAGAGCCTGGGTGAGCTCCCACGGTCTCCACAGATCACTCCCCGACTGGCCCCTCAAGTCCTACTGCAGGCTGATGAGGCTGTAAAAGAAGCATTGGCTCCGAGAGTCGGGAACAGAGCCGACTGCAGGGACTCTAAACACGGACAGATTGCGCCCTCATGTGTGGATGTTTGCCTGGAATGATGTCGAATCCAGAGGTGAGAGAGCTTAGTACAGTGGATGAAGTGAAGCCGTAGGCAGGGGTGACGGTAAAATACTGGCCCCGACACGACAGATGAATGGACAACAATGGCGTTTTGTGCCCTCTTCAGTTACGGTCATCGCTTTGTGAAGAAAAGCAGACTTTTCAGTGCGCGCGAGCAGTGTGAAGGGACCGCCCTGTGCTGTCAGAACCTGCAGGCGAGGCTGGAACCCTGCAGCCTCTCACATCGCTTTCATTCCGCAGCGTGAAGAAACGGAACTTTTTTTAAAAAATGAAAAACAGAAGTTGTTGCCTTTCTACAAACATTCTTTGATAACTGTGGTAGTTCAGTTTGTGTGTCAACTTGCTGGGCCTGGCTGAGTGGCTGGGCAGCTGCATGTAGTATTCCCCATGATGAGACTGGTAATCAACTCCATGGTGGAATCTACTGGGAGCAGCTGAGTAGCTGCCTTTGGGATGTGGTCTGCTTCCCTGTACATAAGGAGAAACCTTGGGAATGGTCTCTAGCCTATGGCACGCTTGGACCCTGCATGTAGCCGTGTCGTTGCTCAGCAGCCTGCCATGCTCTGCCGACCTTGGGACTCACAATGGACTTAAGTTAATGGCCTGCCATGTGGTTTGGTAACATTGTGACTGTGCCTTTTTACTTGTCAACCTTGGGCTTGGCAGCCTCAGCAGCCAGCAGCTGTCTGAGTGAAGAAAAGCCTCTATCTCCAGTGGGCTGGGAGCAGGAGGCAGAGCTGGAACCCAAGGTTGAGGGGCTTTCACCCAGGCCCTAGAGCCGGGCACTTTGAACTTGCACTTAAAGCCTCCAAATTGTAAGAATAAACTCCTGTTTGTTAAGGCCATCCCATTTGTGGTATATTCTTGTCAGAGCGGCACTAGGGAACCAGAACTGTAACCTCATTTTTAAACATAGAGACACTGACAACTGGTGAGCAATTAAACTACCGATGTAAGGATATCAGATAAGCATTTCTTTAATCTTATTGTGATAAAAGAATACAAAACAAAACATTTGCCATTTAACCACTTTTTTCCTTCATTTTCACCACTTTTAAGCATGTAATTCAGTGATGTTAATTACACTCATCACGTTGTCCAGTTGTCCCCGTTACCCATTTCCAAAATCCCCAAACAGGTACCCACTATCCCTTAATCCAACTCCTGCCCCACAAACGTGACCACTAATAAACTTTTGTCTCCATAAAAAGAAAACAGCAGAGGGGCAGCAAAAAAGGGAAGACCCTCAACAAGATGGAGTGGCACAGTGCCTGCCCCGACCGGCTCAAGAATAGCAACAATTGTGAGGCTCGCAGGACCGGCAGGGTCTGCCTCTGTGGACCGTGAGGTCGCTAGGGGTTGGGAGCGACTCCGTGGCACATCACAACAATGAATATGGAAACATTGCCAGGTCCCCGCCCCACGACATAATTAATTCTTTGTGCTCCTGGGGCTCCTTGGACGAAGAAGAGGCCAGGACCAGATTGCTCCACCCCGTGGTTCCTCAGTTTCCCTGGGAGGTAAATGTGGCAGAAGGAAGAGGGGTGAACGTGGATCAAATTAACTCCGTAGGTTCGGATTGATATTGATGGAGTGTCATGATCCATTCCAAAGCCAGCCATGGGTTTGCTCTTGAGCAGGATGAAGCCGAAAGCATCCAAACACCTTTGTCCCAACCGGGGCCCCCAGCCGCACCAGACTGGACCAGAGCGAACATGCTCTGCCGCCACCATGTGGCCAGCACCGCATATGACACCCTGCCCCCCCCCCACATCAGTTGCATCCAGATTGGACTGGAACAGCTCGTCCTCTATCGCCACCGTGTGGCCAGGGGTGCACATGACACCCTGCCCTTCTCACCGTGAAACCCGATTCCAGCATCGTCCGTGCGAGGGGCCGGCGCTCTGTGAGCTCCACCAGGGCCCGTTTTATGCACTTCTCACTTCTGACCGCCCCTGGCCCTGCAGCTCGGCGCCGGCACACAGTGGCCGTTCGATCAATGTCTGTTGACTGAATATATGAGAGCTGTCCAGTGCCGGGGGGTGACAGAGAGCAAGCCACACACCCCCAGCCCCGGTGCCTTCAGGATTTTGCCTCGTCCCTGTGTTACTGTCCTGGGGCTGCCGTAAGAAAGTGCAGCTTAAAACAATAGAAACTCAGTCCCTCACAGTCTGGGGGGGCGGGCAGAATTCAGGGTGGGGGCGGGCTGGCTCCCTCGGCCGCTCTAGGGAGGGTCCTGCTGGTCTCTTCCGGCTCCTGTGGCCCCAGGCCGCCCTGGGCTCGGGCCCTCTCTCCACTCAGCCTCCCTGTTCACTTGGTGTCCCTGGGTGCCTCCCTCTGTGTTTCCTCTCTCATGAGGACCCTTGTCATGAGGAGCTCTGCTGGCATAATGCCCAAGGCCCTTGACTGCTAAGCAGAAGGCTGGCGGTTCAAACCCACCAGGCACTCCTCGGAAGGAAGAGTGGGCAATGTACTTCCGTAGTGATACCACCTCGGAAACCCAAGGAGGGGTCGCTGTGAGTCGGGTCCGACTCGATGGCACATCACAACAACACTGAGGATGCCCACATCTTAACTGTTAACATCTGCAGAGGCCCTGCTCCCAACCCAGCCATGTTCTCAGGTGGTGGTGGCGGTTCTTAGGCCAGGCCTTGGGTTCCAACACAGCGACCCCATGTACGGGAGAGTGAAACACTGCCCGGTCCTGTGACAGCCTCAGGATCCTTGCCACGCTTGAACGCACTGTGGCAGCCACGGTGTCAGTCCGCCTCCTCGAGGGTCTCCCTTCCACTGACCGCCCACTTTACCAACAGGATGTCCTTCTCCAGGGGCTGGTCCCTCCTGGTAACATGTCCAAAGACAGAGACAGAGTCTGGCCGGCCTCACTGTGAGGGACGCTCTGGCCACACTTCCCCCAGGCAGCTGTGTCGGTCCTTCTGACGGTCCCTGGCACACTTCCCCCAGACAGATGTGTCGGTCCTTCTGACGGTCCCTGGCACACCCAGCAGAACCCCAATGCATCCATGGTCTGTACTTCTTCTTTGTCCAGCTCTCACATAGGTGCTGGCGGTTAAAACAGTAGTGGTTATGGTGTGCCATCGATTCCAGCTCTTGGGGCCCCATCTCACAGAGCAGACCTGCCCATGGGCTTTCCTAGGCTGTCATTTTTGAAGAAGCAGACCGCCATGTCTTCCTTCTGTGGAGCTGCTGGGTGAGTTTGAACGACCCCTTTGCAGTGCGCAGCCGGGTGCTTAAGCACTGTGCCACCAGAGCTCCTTGGGCTGGAACTAGGCTGGGTCGTATGTCCTTGTCAGACGCCATCAAGTCGGCTCCAACTGATAGCGACCCCAGTCCTGCGCCTGCCCCGTGACCCTTGCTATGCCTCAGCCCATTGCTGCGGCCACGTGTCAGTCCATCTTGGTGAAGGCCTCCCCTCCTTCACTGCCCTCACCAAGCATGATGCTCTTCTCCAAGAACTGGTCCCTTCTGACCACATGACCAAAGTAGGTGACACGAAGTCTGGCCATTCTCGTCTCTAAGGAGCATTCCACCTGCACTTCCTCCAGGACAGACCTGTTAGTCCTTTTAGCAGCCCACGGTCCTTTCAGCGTCATTCATCAGCACCACAGCTCAAAGGCATCATTTCTTCACTGGTCTTCCTTATTCATTGTCCAGCTCTCACATGCATATGAGGCGATTGAAAATATTCTGGTTCCCTAGTGCTACTCTGACAAGAATATACCACAAATGGGATAGCTTTAATAAATAGGAGTTTATTCTTACAATTTGAAGGCTTTAAGTCCAAGTTCAAAGTGCCAGGATCTTGGTGCTAGTTCAAAGTGCCAGGCTCTAGGGGCTGGGTGAAAGCCCCTCAACCTTGGGGTCCAGCTCTGCCTCCTGCTCCCGGCCCACTGGAGCTAGAGGCGTTTCTTCACTCAGACAGCTGCTGGCTGCTGAGGCTGAGAAGCCCAAGGTTGACAAGTAAAAAAGGCACAGTCCCAGTGTTACCAAACCACACGGCAGGCCATTAATTCAAGTCCATTGTATCCATTGTAAGTCCCAAGGTTGGCAGAGCATGGCAGGCTGCTGAACAAGGTTCAAGGACACCATAAGCTAGAGACCATTCCCCAAGGCTTCTCCTTATACATGGGAAGCAGACCACAGCCCCAGAGCAGCTACTCAGCTGCTCACAGTAGATGCCACCATGGAGTTCATTACCAGTCTCATCATGGGGAATACTACATCCAGCTGCCCAGCCGCTCAGCCAGGCCCAGCCAAGTTGACACACAACCTTAACTGCCACACGCACCTCAGTCTTCAAGAGACATCTTTGCTCTTCAGCACTTGAAAGAGGTCCTTTGCGGGCGATTTGCCCAGTGCTGTAAGTCATCTGATGTCTTGACTGCTGCTTCCATGGGTGCTGATTGTAGAATCAAGTAATATGACGTCTTTGACAACTTCAATCTTTTCTCCATTTATCGTGATGCTGCTTATTGGTCCCGTTGTGAGGATTTTTGTTTTCTTTATATTTGGGAGCTCTGGTAGCATAGTGCCTAAGGCACTGGACTGCTAACCAGAGGGCTGGTGGTTCAAACCCACCAGCCACTCCTCAGAAGGAAGATGGGGCAGTCTACTTCTGTACTGATACTGCCTTGGCAACCCGAGGAGGGGTCGCTATGAGTCGGGTCTGACTCTACGGCACATAACAACCACAACAACAACAAGCCATGCTGCAGACTGTAGTCTTCAATCTTCATCAGTAAGCGCTTCAAGTCCTCCTCACTTTCAGCAAGCAAGGCTGTGTCGTCAGCATATCACAGGTTGTTAATGATTCTCCCTCCGACCCTGATGCCGTGTCCTTCACACAGTCCAGCTTCTCGGAGCACTTGCTCAGCACAGAGTGAGTAAGTGTGGGGGAAGGGTACAACCCTGACACACTCCATTCCTGCTGTGTCAGATATTTACGAAACAACCAGGGGACAAACTCAACCCTCACAGCCTCGATGGCACAGGGGACTGTGACTTGCTGATCTCTTTGCTCTTCAATTCAATACATTTCTTGGCCGAGTGGCTGTGAGCATGTTGAACACCTCGGAATGGGCTGGGAGGGGCAGGCCGGCTGGGTACCCTCCACAGGCCAAGCGACGGGGGTAGGGCAGGAGGGTGGCCACATGGAGGGATGAGACAGACCGGGCCCCAGCGGCCTTCCGAGACTCCAGATCACAGGCATCTGGCTGTGGAAATACGTTTGTTTTTCACTTGTGCTGTTCTTGCTAAGCCATTTTTCAGTGAACCTCAGGTGAGGCGGGGGCAGTCCAGCCCGGAAGGAGGTCCAGCGACTTTGCTCCTACCACAGGTGATGGCAGAGGCCAGCTGCGGAGAGGGAGTGTCCCCAGTTAGCTTTCAAATTTGACCCAAAGTCACTGTGCACAGCCTTGAAACGCCGGTGCTTGTGGCAATTCCCCGATTAGACTGAGCACCCAGGAACCGGTGGGGAGAAGACCGCGGGCCGGCCCCAGCCCCGCCCCTCGGACCCTCGCATCCCCGTCGTCTCCTGGCGTCGGCCCCTTCTGGGTGCTTCCTGTCAGTAGTCAGACAACACTTGGCCTTTCCCGTCTGGCTTCTCTCACTGGGCATCGGGTTTCCAAGGTTCAGCTGTGCGGTGTGTGTCAGCGTTTCATTTCTTTTTACGGCTGAGAAGTACTCTACTGGTATTTTCAATGCCCCAGAAGGCTGCCGGTTCAAATCCACCAGCCACTCTGAGAAAGGAAGACTGGGCAATCTACTTCTGTAAACATAGACTGTCTCAGAAACCCAAAGGCGGCCACTGTGAACAGCGCTGGCTCTCGCTGGAGCTCCTGTCTTCAGCTCGTCCGGGTCCACGTGAGGAAACCCGATGGCAGTGGGTTGGGTCTGGTTTTTGGTACCTGCACGTGAGAGCTGGACAATGATCAAGGAAGACCGAAGAAGAGGTGATGCTTTTGAGTTGAGGTGTTGGCGAAGAATGCTGAAAGTGCCACAGACCGCCAGAAGAACGAACACATCTGTCCTGGAGGAAGTGCAGCTGCAATGCTCCTTGGAGGCGAGAATGGCCAGACTTCGTCTCACCTCCTTTGGTCACGTGGTCAGAAGGGACCATTCCCTGGAGAAGGATGTCATGCTTGGTGAGGTGGAGGGTCGACGAAGGAGGGGGAGGCCCTCGACAGTTTGGACTGGCGGTGGCTGCGGCGACGGCTCAGGTGCAGCAGGGACCGGGAGGCTGGCGCGGGACCGGGCCGGGTTTCACTCTGTTGCACACAGGGTCGCGGTGAGTCAGAGCCGACAATGGCGAGTGGCCGCTCGTGTGGATGGACCCGTTCTGACTCGTGTTGGAAAGGCACTTGGGTCACTTGTCACCCTCCCTGCCCTGGGCCCGGCTGCCGCGAACAGCCCTGGTTCTCGCTGGAACGCCTGTCTTCCGCTCGTTCAGGCCCGTGTGAGGAAGCAGGTTGCCCGGCCACATGGGACCGTGTAACGTACTGACGAGCCACCAAGCAGGGTTGTTTCCACTGGAGTTTTTATTGTGAAAACTGTGGACTCACCTGCTATTGTAAGAGACACTGAGACCCCTTGTGCACTCTGCTCCGATTGCCCCGGGGCGACCTTCTATGAAACGGTAGCACACGTCACAACTGGGGCTGGCATCGGTACAGCCAGGCCTGCTCGGACCGCCCCAGTGTGACCTGTGGTCCTGGGTGCATGTGCGTGCGTGTGCGAGACTCTGTGTGTGTGTGTTGGGTTGTGTGTGTGTGGTCCTGTGTGTGTCCCTCTGTGTGTGTGTGTCTGTGTTTCTCTGTGTGTGTGAGATTCTGTGTGTGTGTGAGTTTGGGGGGTTCTGTGTGCCTGTGGTTCTGTGTGTGGTTGTGTGTGTGTTGTGTGTGT
>NW_006922053.1:1503570-1506564 GCF_000298275.1 Orycteropus afer afer | reverse complement strand
TGTGGGAGACTGCAGTCAATGTCATGAGACAAAATGGGTATGAACTGCTACATGGAAAATGAATTTGCTCTGTGAACTTTCACCCAAATCACAATTAAAAAATAAAAAATGGCCGTCACTTCAAAACCTGTCTGTTGATGGCACCATCTCTCTAATGGGACTGGCATCTTTACTCTGCCTATTTCCCTGGAGGCGTCAGGGTTTTAAACCCCACGGGAAATCCTGTGATCAGTTGGGGGGCCCACCCACGGCTCCTCCCTTCTTGCTGCAGTTTGTTGAGTAACCCCTGTGCCTCAGTTTCCTTATCTGTGGAACAGGGAAAGGAAGAGCCCAAGGTGAGATGCCTGAGCACAGCCATGACCTGACCTCAGGAAGCTCTGTGACATCACCAACAGTTGCCATGGCAGCAGGAGGACGCGTGGTCCAGAGGATCCCGCTGAGCTGGGGGGGCACAGGGCAAAACTGACCCAGGGAGACTGTCCCACAGAAGCCAAGTTCTCCCTCATTGCAGTTAAGATGCTCTTCAGGAGGCGGGGTTTGCACAGGGAGACAGCTCGGGGCGGGAGTGCACGGAAAGGGCACAGGGAAGAGGTGGCCACAGGGAGGAAGGGGAGACAGCTCTCACACTGGGGGGGTTGCAGTCGATGTCCCGTGAGAAAATAGGTATGAACTGCTGCATGGACAATGAGTTCTCTCTGTAGACTTCCACCCAAATCACAATTAAAAGAAAATTCTTAATGGTTTGTTCAGAAAAAGAAACAGGCACTGAAGTCCCGACCAGGGCAGGGGCAAGTCCATGGTTGTGCCTTGAAACGCCAATTATTTTATCTCTTGATGGGCAGAGTTAACGCCGAGAAGATTCCAGAGGCCTTTGGTGGAGGGCACTGTGGGCGCCTTGCCATCTCTTGAAGGTTTTATGCTTAGAAATAAGAACGGGCCTGGGAGGTTACAAAATTAATACATTGTATCGTTGGTTTATTTTTAATAAGCCACCACTGTGGGCCTGGGCCAGGCGTGGGAGCTTCTGCCAGGTTGCCCCTGTCCTGCCGCCCACGAACAGATGGAATAAACACTCTAGGTAGGTCATTTTGCAAGACACACAGTGAAGCTAGTGGGAGTTGGTAGGTCTTCCCTCTCCCCACGGCTGGTGTGCTGAGCAGACATGGGGCCGAGTTGTCGGCATGTTTGGGCATTTATGTTAGTTGCTGGGTAACACGTCACAGCAAAACTCAGTGACTTCAAACAACAGACGCACTATTTCTCGTAGCTTCTAGGGGGTCAGGAATTAGGCAGCAGCTGAGCTGGGTGGTTCTGGCTCAGAATGTCTCAGGAGGGTGCAGTGAAGGGGGCAGCCAATGTAACATCATCTGAAGCTTAGCTGGGGCTGGACCACCACTTCCAAGTTGGCTCCCTCATGGGGCTGCTGGCTGGAGGCCTCAGTGGCCTCCATGTGGACGACACCATGGAGCTGCTTGAGTCTCCCCACAACACGGCGCTGCATTCCCCCAGAGTATATGGTGCAAGAGAGAGCTAGGGGAAGCCGTGTGTCCTCTGATCTGGCTGGGAAGTCACACGGCACCATCTCCAACAGACCACTGATTACACAGGAGGCGAGCGTCTGTCATTATAACCAAAAAATCATGATGCCATCAAATGATCAATAAACACAATGGGCCGCCCGCACCACGGAGAGTCACTCAGCCTCAAGAGGAAGGAAGCTCGGACACAAGCTAACACGTTATGACATGGACAAACCCCGAAAGCACGGGATCCAGTGAGAACCAGATGCAGGAGGCTCTGGAATGTCAGCACCCACCGACATGAAGCATCCAGGCCAAGCAGAGACAGAGTGGAGGCTGCCTCAGGGCCAGGCTAGGGGAAAGGACTGCTTAATGGGTGTGAGCAGTCTTCCGAGGTGACGGAATGTTCTGGAACCAGACGGAGCAGGTGGTTGCCCACACTGTGAATGCACTAACTGGCACAGAATTGTGCACTTTAAAGTAGCTACTTGTTTTTTAAAAAATAAATAATAAAGTAAAATGGTTACTTGTATGTGGTATGTGTACACCGTAGTGGCGCAGGGGTTAAAGCACTCGGCTGCCACCCAAAAGTTTGGTGGTTTGAATCCACCAGCTGCTTCACAGGAGAAAGATGTGGCAGTCTGCTTCCATAAAGATGACAGCCTTGGAACCCTTATGAAGTGGTCCTTCCTGCCCCTACAGGGTGGCTATGAGTTGGAATGGACTTCACAGTAGTGGGTCATTTTTTTTAAAAGATCATCAGTGTAAGGTTTGGTGCTGGGAGACAGAAATAAGGCTGGTAGAGTTCTAAAAGTTTATTAAAGCATCTGCATGTGGACAGGCTAAGACCAGAATGGTGTCAGTCGGGGCTGAGATCAACCGTGCATCAGCCCGAGCTGGGGAAGCTGCGTGGTTGAGGTAGGATGGCAGGCGGTTTATCAGCAGCCCTGTCAGCGCCAGCAGACCACGGCTGTCTGCAGCAAGAGTCACGACAGTGGACGGTCAGCTGTGTCCTTGGAACTGTAAGCTTCAGTGGGTCTTTGCGGTTCTGTCTTGTCCGCCAGGTCTTAGAATTAGGCTGTGACCACGGTCCTGTTCCTCACTTGCACTTTTGGAGAGAAGTATTAGACTCCAAGCCTGGAAATGGCATGAGAACTCAGTCCAGGCGTCTGTCTGTCTGTCACTAAGGCTCTGTGCAGTGCTTGCTGACCCCCACTGGCTGCGGTCCGCTGCACCGCCCACATCCGGCGCGGACCACTGTGGGCCTTCTGGGCCTCCCTTGCTCCCGCTCGTAAGTGCGTGTCTTCATCCTGTTCAGTGAGACACCACGTGCGGAAACACATGGGGGGGGGCCGGGTCGCAGTGAGACAGGCCACGAGGGATGTCAGAGAGGGACTGCCATGGGAGGGGGCTCAGCCAGGGGCCTGGTGACCTGCCCAGAACGGGAGGGGACTGGGGACTTCAGTCCTTTGTG
>NW_006922053.1:1501433-1503460 GCF_000298275.1 Orycteropus afer afer | reverse complement strand
GGGAACAGGCCACAGGGATGGAACCACAGATCCGGGCCTTGGGGTCTGGAGGGGGCAGGGCCACGGGAATGCGATGGGGCGGGGCCTCAGGGCAGGGTGGGGGCGGGGCCTCGGGACGGGGACGGGGCCTCGGGACGGGGGCGGAGCCTCGGGACAGGGAGAGGGCCTCAGGATGGGGGCTGGGCTATGGACGTGGTACCCCGTTCTGAGCAGAGCCAGTGCCCTCCTGCTGCTAGTGTTGCAGGACACGAGATCTTTGGCAGAGCTGGGAGGGACACCCCAGTGACTAGTGGGTCAACGCTCCTGCCCCCAGCACCCCAGACACTGGACACGGCCGCAGCCTCAGTCGCTGAACACTACCCATGAGGGACGCGGGCAGGGCACTGCGTGGGCCCCGGGTCCCTCTGCTTCTCACCAGGCAGGCACTGTCATCTTTACGGGTTGTTTCCAATGACAACTGAGATATGCTTTGGAAAATGAAGCGCCACATCTTACGGATAGCCTCTCCCTGGGCACTGCAGACACGGACGGACCTGACCCTGCTCCGCCGCGGGCCGTCCTACTGCAGGGTGTTCAGCAGCATCTCTGGCCCCCACCCAATCGATGCCAGTAGCACCCCCGTCCCAGTCGTGGCGGCCACAAATGTCCCCAGACAGCCTCAGTGTTGGGGAGGAGGGGCAGAATTCTCCGCGGAAGACCCCTGCCTCAAGGTGTAAGAGCACTTTTGAGAAGTTATAGACCACAGACCCCACAGCAGCTCCCTCAGGGCCAACAAGCCCTTGCTCTGGTTCCCACACCCCTGTGCACAGGCAGAATTTCTGGATGGTGGGGACACGTTTTAGGGGGCTTCCATATCACAAGCCACTTGCTCCCTTGTCCCCCTAAGGTGTTGATGAGAGCTGACCACAGGACACAGAGTTAAGATTTCTTTAATGAAAAAAACAAGGCAAGACAGAAGTCCAGTTGAACAGTCATGCCACAAGGCGAGGACCCCCGTCCCCTCGTGCTCCCAGCATGCCCCCAAGGACACCCCCTCTGGGGGAGCCCTAGGAAAAGAAGTGGTGCCTGGGTCCGTGGCACTGCCACACAGAGGTCTGCTCTGACCCTCAGGCCCAGCCAGGGGTCCGCCCTGCCCCTCAGGGCCCCTGGATGCCCTGAAGCATACGGAGTGCGTGGTGAAGGCGCTGGCGGGTGGCTGGAGCACAGCCGTGGCTCCACAAGGCGGCCAGCGGGTAGGAGGTGCTGGGCCCGCCCTGTTCCCACAGGGTGAACTGCAGCTTCTCGCCTGTGCCGCTCAGTACCAGCTGGGCCTGCCCGCCGCCGCAGCTCACCTGCCGGGGTGAGAGGCCAGGCTGAGGTGCGAAGCCTGCCCGGACGCCCCAGCCCCAGCCCTCCAAGGGGAAGGATAAGAGGGCCTGGACTTTGAGCCCCTGGACCTAGGTCTCTGTGCCCTGTCCCCCATAAACGCTTAGAGTCTGATGCCAAGGGGAAGCTGAGGCTCAGATGGGACTCCCCACCCACCACCCCACAGACACCCAGTGTGGCCACATTCTCGGTACAGCTCTGAGTCCTCTACGGTAACTGCTACCCTGGCGACATCACTCTGCCCGTCTGAGTGGTGGTGTTGGGTGCCATCCCATTGAGTTGGACTCCTGATGACCCCATGTGGCAGAGCACAACTGCTCCCAAACCATCGAGTCAATTCGGACTCATAGCGACGCCTTTGGGTTTCTCAGGCAGTTTCTCTCCAGAAGTAGATTGCCCCGTCTTCTGCAGAGTGCCTGGTGGGTTTGAACCGCCAGCCTTCTGGTTAGCAGTCAAATGCTTTAGGCACTGCACCACCAGAGCTCCTAGAACTGCGCCACTAGCTGTAATCTTGGGAGCCTTGGTGGCGGTAGTTAAGCACTTGGCTGCTAACCAAAAGGTTGGCAGTTCCAAACCACCCAGCCCCTCTGCAGGAGAAAGATGAGGCAGTCGGCTTCTGTAAAGATTGACAGCCTTGGAAACCCTCTGGGGCAGTTCCACTC
>NW_006922053.1:1468091-1501333 GCF_000298275.1 Orycteropus afer afer | reverse complement strand
CCTCTAGGGGCGCTGTGGGTCAGAATGGACTCCACGGCAGTGGGTGTGGTTTGGGCTTTGCTTCTGTGAAGATTGACAGCCTTGGAAACCCTCTGGGGCTGTTCCACTCTGTCCTCTAGGGGCGCTGTGGGTCGGCATCAACTCAACAGCAGTGGGTTAATGTTTACGGAAGCAAACCTCCAGGCCTTTCTTTTGCATTAATACTGGATGGGTTCCAACCACCGACCTTCCAGTTTGTAGCTGAGCACTTAATCGGGAGCTCAGTGCCCCAATTTTTAAGGCTGGGGCGTCTGCAAGCCTTTCTCTCAATGGATGGCCACCCCAGGTCAGGGCAGGTGAGTGCCCCGCTGATACCCACACCCTAGCATGAACACGAGTTTTTTTTTACTTTGAGAGGAAAATAAGTAAGTGAGGGTAGTGCTTTATGCGACTGCTTTTGAAACTCGTCTCAGGGCTCACGGGGGCTTCCCCAAAAGTCTCAGCCCTGCCAAGGAAACATCAAGACTAAAAAGGAGTTTTCCACTGAAATGGCATTTTTTCAGGCGCTGAATTTAACCACGCAGAGGGAGCAGCGAACATGACATTCTGCTGTCATTTCAACATGTTTGCTTTGGGGTTTGGCAGGTTTGGGTTTGGAGTCAACACTGTCTGCTTTTGCAGGCAGCAGAGGCTCCTGGAGCCCCGGCAGAGCTGCCTCCCCGCCGCCCGCCCACCCCGACCCCATGTCCTCACCTGTATAGTCTCGTCACTGAAGAGCAGCACCAAGGCCTGATCGGACGCCAGGAAGTGCAGGAGGCAGAGGCTGGGCCCGGCAGGCGGCGAGGGTCGGGGCCAGCCCCCTTCCTGTGGGCAGACCCAGCCACGAGACAGGACCACGGGGGCGTCACCAGCTGCCCCGACCGCCCACCCCACCGCCTCACCTCCCGCAGCTGCTGCTGCAGGTAACGCGAGAAGAGACGCAGGACCGCCATCTTGGCACCCAGGGCGTTGGGCACGTCCCTCAGCGCAAACGTCTCCAGCGTCCCGCGGTCAGGCGCATAGCACACCTGGCTGGAGACCAAGAGTGCAGCGGGCAGTGCCTGCTGTCAGGGGCTCCGTCTTGGGCCCCCCATTTCCATGGACCCCGTCCCACCAAGCTCGACCCCTCGGGCCTTGCTTTAAAGACCAGCTCTACTGAGACCACCTGCCGCAGATTGAATGAGACACCCTTAGGTATGTGTTCAGGTTCCGGGGTTCCACAAACAGTGACGCACTCGACTACTCGCCAAAAGGTTGACAGTTCCAAGCAGGCCGGCGGTGGCTCAGAAGAGAGGCCCGGTGGTCTGCTCCTGCAGGGGCCCGGCCTTGAACACCCCTCCACACACGGGGTCGTGGTGGGTTGGAACCAACTTGATGGTGACAACCACGAGACGTGTGTTGAAGCCGGGCCTGCCCCACAGACGGGAGCTATGCCGGAACAGGGCTCCTCTCCCCTTGTGTTAGGCAGGTCGGTTCAGGGCAGGGTGGGCCTGAAGCCTGGTCCCTTCAGAGTTACAAAGGAGCAGGACAGACACAGGCACACATGAGGGGGCCAAGGGGACAGATGCCATGTGAGGACCTGTCTACAAGCCAAGAACCAAGGAGCTCGTGGGGCTGCCAGCCAAGAAGGCCCTTGGCCTGGTGCCGCCGCCTGGTCTCCACCCTGCGGTGGGGGTGTTGTCAGCTGGGGTCACTTCTGACCGCTGGTGCCCCGCGTGCAGACTGCCTCCTAGGGTTTGCAGGGCTGTCACCTTTCAGAAGCAGGTCTTCCAAGGGGCCTCTGGGTGGGCCAACTGCCAGCCTTCCAGTCAGCCATCAAAGGCTTAACTGTTTGTCCCACCCAGGAACTTCCAGCCACCAAAATGACAAGAAAGTAAGTCCCTGTTCCAGAAAGTCACCCACTTGTGGTGTCTTTTGTTACTGCAGCCCTAGGGAATTCACACACACGCGCACACACAAGCACACATACATACATATGCACACACATACTGTACACACATAGACATACATACATACATGCACACGAAAAGGCACACACACACACACACACACACATGCTTATGGACCTTGGTGTTGTCCCAGAACTCCAGACCCGTGGAGCCAGCCCTTGACTCAGTGTCTCCTCCCACATCTCTGATCAGCCTCAAGCTGCCCTTCTGCCATCTCCCCATCTCAGCTGACGCCTGCTCCATCCCGAGCCTGGCCCCTCCCAACCCACCATGGCCACCACTCTGACCTTCCCAGTGGCCTGCAGGGGCTCCAGCTTCCAGTCCTCTCAGCTCCCCTCGCTTCCTCTAGCTTCCTCACTGTTCCTCAAACCCATCACACTCCGTCCTGCCTCATGGCCTTTGCACATGCTGTTCCCTGTGGCTGCAATGCTAAGCCTGACAGCCTCCTCCTTGTCATCCAAGTCTTGCCTGAACATCACCTCCTCAGAGAAGCCTACCCCAGTCATGTTATTGAAAGTTGCATCCCCTCCTTATCTGCCACCTCACTTTCGTGTCCTTCAGAAAAGTGCCACCTGAATCAACTTAGTCATTCATTTGTTTAACATTGTCTCTCTTCTACCAGGCAGTGTGGGTGCGCACAGAAGAGGCTTACTACATAGGTGAAGAATGAAGGAAAGGATGGGAGGGGAGACCCTACCCCCCAGGGACAGAAGCCTCACTACTTACCCCCCTGGGGGGCGCAGGGCCATGTGTGTACCATCTCGGAACAGGACTCCACTGCCCCCGTCTGATAGCTGGTAGCCAAAGCCATACTTGCTGGAATAATCCACCCATTTGGGGGCCCACAGGAGGGGCCTCTGCTCTCCCGGGGAGTCCTGCATGGCTGGATACAAAGACGAGGCGAACTGAGCTGGAGGTGTAGGGCCTGGCCACCCAGTTAGGGGCTGGGGCAAGGCTGGTGTCTTTAACATGCATTACAGGCAGAGGGGATAAATCTAAAAAGCAGGTGACCAACTCTCACCTGGCGAGAAAGCATTGGGACCCTGGGGTTATGAAGTATTTCTAGTACCCTTGTCATACTATAAGGTTTTACTTAATTTTGATTGAAAAATTTGATTGAAAAAGACTCTTGGTCAAAAGGGGGGAAAATGGGGAACAAAATTGAAAGTTCTCATGGAATCTAGACTTTCTGGAGCCATGAAGGCTGAATAAAACCCTGAATCTATTGCCCTGAGATGACCTTCAAATCTTAAAGCAAAACTATCCCCTGAAGTCTTTAAAGACATTTGGCCTATTTAGTAAAGAATGTCTGTGTGAGTGCTGTGCTCTTTAAACATCTTTGTGTCGATCAAACTGACATCAGCAACTCAAAAGGTCAGATGAGAAGCTTAGGAGGCAGGGAGTTCATGTCACTGGGGGAGAAACAATTTGAAAAAGGAGAGTGACAAGGGCTGAACAACCTGAAGAATGTCATCAATGACACTGAATTGTCCACGGAGAGATTATTGAACAGGGGTATGTTTCGCTAAGTTTTTCAGTAACAAAAAAATTTAAAAAAAAAAGTTTGCAAAATGATTTAAAAATAAATAACAAAAAGTGTTCAATGCAACATGGGATCCCAGATGCGACCCTGGAACAGAAAAAGGACAGTGGAAAACCTGGTGACAGAGAATACAGTCCCCATGGCAGTTTGTCATCCTGTGTGCTAACAAGCACGCCACAGTGTGGAGAGACATTCACGCGGGGGAAGCTGGGTGAGGCGTCGACAGCCCTATGCACAATCTTTGCAACTTTTCTGCAAGTTGAAAATGATTGTTTAATGTTTATTAAAAACAAGAATTGGGGGGGGGGAGAACAGGGGGGACCAGGTTTGCTGGTCTGATAGAGCCTGGGGGAACCAATGAGACTGTGGCCCCTAGCTGCCCTTCAGGCCTGGTATTGAACCCACACCCGTGGCTTCCAGCCAAACAAAAGACAGGCATAGGAGTTGAACATTTACCTGAGGTAGATACACTCCTTGGAGAGAACAATCATGGGAGAAAGAAGGGCTGCTTATGCACAGGGAGACAGCTCAGGGGGCAGGGGTGCATGGACGGATGGACACAGGGAAGAGGTGAGTATAGGGAGGAAGTGGGAGAAGAACTGTTGCATTGTGGGAAATTGTAGTCAATGTCATGAGACAACATGTGTGTAACTGCTGTATGGAAAGTGAATTTGCTCTGTAAAGTTTCACCCAAATCACAATAACAACAATAAGTAAATAAATAAAACCAAGAATTGGCTCCAGCTGTTTAAGGAAAACTTTAGACTATGGGGCCTTTCTTGGGCTCCACAGGTGAGGGGGCCAGAATGAAAAGTGGAATGGATTGACATGAAAAGGCTCCTCACAAGACGGTGACCTTACTCTGGGGCTCGGGACCCCTCTCTACGAGGGGCAGGACCTGTGGGGCGGTGGAGGTGTGGGTCCTGGCACTGAGGGGTGGGGGCTTGGTGTTGGCACCGGACTGAGACTGCATCTCCCGCCCAGTCCTGACTCTCAAACAGGACAGAAGTAGGGACTTGACACCCTGAGCCTGGGCACTGATGGCCCAGATGCCCCACCAGGCATCGCTCTTCCTAGTGACACCACACGACAGGGTGGAACTGCCCCAGGGGGTCTCCCCGGCTGCCATCTTTACGGGAGCAGGTCACCAGGTCTGTCTCCCGCGAGCCCCTGGGTGGGTTCCAACAGCCGACCTTCTGGTTAGCAGCCGAGTACTTCACTGCTGTGCCACCGGGGCTCCTTACAGTCATTGTAAGGTAAGCACACAGTGACCATCTCCACAGCACTGTGATTACCGGTGGGGAAACTGAGGCACCAGACGGTTAAGTCCTTTCCTGAGGCCCCAGGGCCCTGAAGCCTCCTTCCTCCCCTTCTGACACCTCCCTGGGCCCTAGGGGAGCCCCAGAAATGCCCAGGAAGAGGATGGGGCTGGGGCAGTATTCTTGGGCCACTGACCGGGGGGACCCCTGTGGGCTGGGCGAGGCTCCTACCTGGGGGCCCAGCTCCCAGGCAGAGCTGCAGCCTCTGGATGGCCGCCTCCACTTCCGGCCAGGGGCTCTCCTGGGACCCTGGGAACAGGTAAGGTGTGGGCGCAGACAGGCCTGGGCTCCCCCCAGTAGCAGCAGCCTCCAGCTGCCCACATCCAGGGAAATGGGAGTTCCCACCCAGGAGGATTCCGTATGGCATCCCCATTTTACAGGTGGGGAAACTGAGGCCAGGAGAGGGGCATGACTTTTGAAAGGGAGGGGTCTGCTCACCCTCGGGGCTACTCCTAAGGGTCCCTTGGGTGAGCAGGCAGATGGGGGCCTCAGGGCCAGGGGTCTCTCTCTCTGATAGAGAGGCCTATGAAGAGAGCAGAGTGAGGGGGTGCCATGCCCCTGGGAGAAGTCTGAGGTGGGTGGGGGCCTCTGGACCCTCTGCATCCCTCCAGAAGACCCTGACGCCCCCCTCAGCCCAGAGATGGGCTTCGCTGGGGTACAGCCTCCGACCACCTCAGACAGCAGGCATTCAATAAGTGTGCGTGGGATGAAGCAGACAGCAGGCACTCGGTAAGTGTGCGGGGAGTGAAGGCAGACAGCAGGCACTCAGTAAGTGTGCAGGGAGTGAAGAAGCAGGTGGAATCAGGATGGCGTGGCCTGGCCCTCAGGAAACCTCCAGGCCAGGGGGACAGAGCTGGGTGCAAATGGGTCCCACCCCACAGGGGGTAGAGGGTGAGGTCTAGGGTTGGTGGTCCCAGACCAGGTGGGACCTTAGTCCAGGGGTTCAGGGACACCCACACGGAGGTAGGGATTCAGAAGTGGCTGGGGGTGTCAGGCTCTGGGGAGAGGGGTGGTCTGGGCACACTGTCCCCCCTGTCCGAGTGCCCCTGGCCCCCAGTTCCTTACCTCACTGCCCCACTCCATGGAATCTGGCTCCAGACCCTGCCCTGCTGGTTCTGAGGCTTCTTTGGGAGTGAAGGGGCCTGAGGGAGGCATAGGGACACTCGGGGGGCAGAGCCTGGACCCCATGTGGGGATGAGAGGCACCTACCCCCATGTCCACCTCTGCCATGGTGTGGAGACAGTGTGGAACACATGGAGGGTATGGCTGGGTGTGGGAGGGGCGGGACAGATGGCAGGCAGGTCGAAGCAGGTGAGGGCTGTGGGGAGGTAAAGGGACGCTGTGGGCAGACGTGGGGCAGGCACCAGCAGGTGAGAGCAAGCGTCGAGGGTGTGGACAGAGGTGGACAGGTGTGGGCAGGTGAGGTACTCACAGGGCGGCCGGCACTGGGTGAGCAGCAACTGGCCCACCTTCCGGAAAAGTCTGCCCAGGGGCTGGGGGATGACGAACACAGGTGGACTGTGACAGGAGTGGGGGGGCAGCCGGTCTGGAGTGAAACCCTACGAGGGAGCGTTGGGGTCAGTGTGGGGCTCGGGGCAGCTGGCAGGGCCGGCTCAGCCAATCAGCAAGGCACGCATAGTACAGATTAGAGGTAAGCACAAGTAAATGTGTGCATATCTTGCTCACTGATTAACCCGGCCCTGCTCAACTCCCAGCCCCGGCTTCCAAGACACCTGGGGCCTCTGCCATTCCTGAAAAAAATACTGCGCCTGGGCCGTGCGGGCACGGGACCACCCACCCCGTGGACAGCGCCCACCTGCGTGAAGAAGTCGTCCTGCAGCACGTGGTCCAGGCTGGGCCGCTCGGACGGGTCAGGTGCCAGGAGGCGCGCTATGAGGCTGCGTGCATGGGGTGACAGGTGCACGGGCTCGGGGTACCAGCCATTGAGGATGCTTTGATACAGCTCTGACAGTGGGGCGGTGGTGAAGGGTGGGGCCCCAGTCAGCACCATGTACCTGGCGGTGGGGGAAGCAGGAGCCTGGGTGCCCACTTGCATCTGTCCTGAGTGGCGGCCAGGCTTTGCTTGCATCTCCCTGTGTACACCTGGCCATGTCTTCCCACACATCCCGACTGTTCACACTCTGCCTCCATGTCCCATACCTGCCCACAGCCGCTCCCATCAGGCCATTCCGCTGCACACAGCCCCACCCTGCTCAGGGACCACGCCCGCACACACCTGGGCAGTTCTGTTTCCTGCGTGCTCACACCTGTCCACTTCTGCATGTACCTGACCCTCGTACACAATCCCACATGCCCTGATCTACCCGCCCACATCTGCCCTCACCTGTGCATACCTGTCCTCCCTCGCACACATCCCCATACACGCCCTATTCATACTTACACAGTCAAATGACGGCAGGTCCCTACCTGCCCCACACCTGTCCACATCTGTTCTCTGTATGCTCACCCCCATCCACCCCTCATTCAACCTCCCCTGTACACACTCACACCCGCCCTACCCCACCCTGTACATGCGTCCACCTGTGTACACCTGGCCCGGCCCACCTGAGCAGTCCTGCCCACTGTCCCCAGACCCACTCACATGACGCAGCCCAGAGCCCAGATGTCCGACTGACAGGAGTGCCCATTCCTGGAGATGACCTCGGGGGCCAGGAAGTTTGGGGTCCCACAGAGCACTCTGGGAGGAGGACAGTGGGGGCTCAAGAGGGCTGGGCCCCCATGTCTGATTCAGAGGCTCACTTGTGCCCAACCAGAGGGGCTCCGTGGAGCCTCCCAGTCTCACCTGTGGCAGCGGCCCCCAGGCCCCACCCTGGAGGCCAGCCCCAGGTCTCCGATCTTCACCTCCATGTTCTTGTTAAGGAAGAAGTTACCTGCCGGGGTGGGGTAGGGGACGTGGAGGGTGAAGGCGAGGCCACCATCCTTTTCCCTCTCCCACGGTTCCCCCGAAACACTCACTGAGCTTCAGGTCGCGGTGCACAATGTGCCGCTGGTGCAGGTACCGCAGGCCGCTGACCAGGCCCCGCAGGTAATAGCGCACCTCCGGCTCCGTTAGGGTCTGCCGGGCCTTCAGCACGTGGGCCAAAGACTGCAGGTGATGGGCAGACACAGGTGAGCTCAGACCAGGTGGGCACAGTGAATTCAACAGGCCCAAGAAGGCAAAGGCAAGTCCAACGTGGCCAAGGTGGGCATGGCTGATTGTGGAATGGGCCGAGATGACCACAGGGGAGCTCAGGGAAGCACAGGGGAGCCCGAGTAGGGGCACATGCATTCAGATGAGCCCAGGTGGCCGCAGGTGAATTTCAGAAGGACTGGGTGAACAGAGTGGGTAAAAAAGCTGGGCACAGGTGAGCTCAGGTGCATGCAAGTGGGCAAAGTGAGTTCAGGGCATCTGTGAAGGCACAACTAAGTTCAACTGGGTCCAAGTGGGCATAGCTGAGTGTAGGGTGGGGACGTGCCACCACAAGTAAGCACAGGTGAGCTCAGGTGCACTCAAGTGGGCAAAGTGAGTTCAGGGCATCTGTGAAGGCACAACTAAGTTCAACTGGGTCCAGGTGGGCATAGCTGAGTGTAGGGTGGGGACGTGCCACCACAGGTAAGCACAGGTGAGCTCAGGTGGGCAGAGATGAGCATGGGTGAGTCCAGGTGGGCCCAAGTAGAGACAAAAATGAGTGGGGATGGGCCTGGTGACCACAGCAGGAGCTGGGCACAGGTGGACACAGGTGAGCTCAGGTGTGCCTACATGAAGCAAGTGTGCCTAGATGGGCAGGTGAGTGAAGGATGCGTACAGGCGGGTATATACGGATGCAGATGTAGGGAACACATGAAGTGTGTGCAGACACAGGCAGAAACGGGTGAGTCAGGTGAACACAAGGTGGACACGGGCTGTGGGCACTGCCTGCCCCTTCTCTGTCCCACTTCCCCTCCCTCTCCGTCCCCAGGGCACCTGGCGGCTGCAGTACTCCAGCACCATGTACACGTGGTTGCAGTCAGCAAAGTGTCCATGGAAGGCCACAATGTTTCGGTGTTGCAGGCGGCTGTGCAGAGCGATCTCACGCTCCACCTGTGGGCACAGCCTCCACATGTACACACCCACGCGTGCACAGGGCCCAAGTGCACACACTCACCGGCATAACCCCACCCCCAAGGGCAGGAGCCGCTCTGGGGTCCCGCTGTGAGAGCGGGGCCTCTTGGGGCGGGGATAGGAGTTGTACCTTCCCTCGTGGGCGCAGCCGCCCGGCCCCGCCTCCGCCACGGGGCACCACCTTGAGGGCGAACACGGTGCTGGTGGACATGTCCGTGAGTTTGTAGCAGCGGCTGAAGGCACCCTGTGGGGAAGTGGATCAGTGTGCTTAGTGGACAGCTGTGCACAGGTGTGCAGACAGGTGTACCATACCTGTGCCAAGTGGGTATGAGCAGGCAGGGGCACTGGGCTGCCAGGCAACCAGATGTGCCCACGTCCCTTCAACACACCTGTAACTGGACACACTCTGACAAGCACGGCCACACAACTCATACCCTCAAACCTGCACACACATGCAGGACACACAACACGACACAGGACAACACGGGAACAGAACATGACACAGGACACACAGCACATGGGCACACAATAATACAGGACACACAACACATGGACACACATGCAGGGCACACAACACAACACAAGACACACAACACAACACAGGACACAGAACAGGACACAGGACACAGAAAAGGACACAGGACACATAACATAAGACACACAACACAACACAGGACACAGAACAGGACACAGGACACAGAAAAGGACACAGGACACATAACATAAGACACACAACACAACACAGGACACAATGTAGGACACACGACACAAGACATAGATACACAACACACAAACACACACAACAGATGGACACACAGTACAGCATACAGACACACAACCCAACCCAACACAGTGGACAGACAGCACACGGACGCGCAGCACACAACGCACCAAGATGTGCAGCACACTGAGACACACACCCCCGGACACACAAAACCACGCATCACACACCTGGAGACGCCACACAACCCCGAGTCACACACGGGCACCAACACCCATCCCATCCTGGACACACAACCCCGGGCCACACAGCACAACACGCCAGACACCGTTCCCGCCACACGGCCCGCGCCGTGGACTCCGACGCCCCGCCCGCGCAGCACACTCAGCCGAGACCCCGAACTCTCCGGCCCGCGCCCTGCGCCCCTCGCCGCCTAAGGTCGCGAGTCCCCCGCCGCGGACCCGGGGAGGGTGCCCCACCTTGCCAATCAGCTTCCCGCGCCGGTAGACGCGCCCCGAGCCCGGGTCGCGCAGAAAAGCGGCCACCAGCGGGCGGCTCCTGCTCCGCCGCCGCGGCCCGGGCTCCATCGCGTCCCGGGGACCGGCGCTGGCGCAGCCTCGGCGGACCTTGCACCCCGCCACCGCCGCTCTGGGGACCGCGACCGCAGGGGCGCGTCTCATTGGCCGCGGGGGCGGGAGGGGCGGAGTCAGGCGCTAGAGGCGGGGGCTCGGCGAGAGGGGGCGGGCGCGTGGGCGCGCGGGGACGCCCGGCGGTAGGGAAACCGGGGGCAGGGAGAGCACCGGGCGCGCGCGCAACTCCTCCTGCCCCTCCGTAGGGCTGGGAACTATCGGAGCGCCCATCTGTGGAGCAGGAAACTGAGACCCAGACAGGTGCCCTGGCATGCAGGCCTCTCCTGGAAGTGCCAAGGGCGCACGTCTGTTCCCCCTGAACGTGTTTGTGTGCCTTCGAATGTGACAGTGTGTTGTGTCTCCAGGTGTGTGCTGTATGGCTTTGTGTGTCTGAACGCTGTGCTCGATAGGCCTCACGCCCCAGCTCCCCCTCTAAATCCTTCCTAGCTCCCCAGTGCCATAGGGCTGGAGCTTGACATTCTCAGTGGCCCCAGGACACAGAGATGGATACACCCCTAGACACGCAGTTCCAGACACATGAAGTTACAGCACACACCTGGGGCTTGGGACAAGGCGGACAAGGGGCAGCCAGTGGTGAGCTCCAGAGGTGGGCACTGGGGGCAGCTTAGTGAGAAGGCATTGGGCTTGTCTGGAACCCCTCCTGAGCCCTGGTCCTGCCCCACACTCGGCTCTAACCCCGTTCCTCACAGTTGTCCCAGTTCAGCCTCTCTGCAGCTCGGGGACATTGGAGCAATGTTGCCCCCACTTTATAGATGGGCAGACTAAGGCGGGGACAGGTTAAACCCTCCCCAGCCAGGAAGGGACACGGCTGGATCTGAATCCAGGTGGCTGCCTGAGCACGCGTGTGGCATTAATCCCCATCTGTTACCTAGTACGACGAGTGGGGAGGAGTTAGCAGGGCTCCGTGGGGCTGGAATCAGCCTTTGGAATTTTCCAGACAGGACATTTTGGTATCTGGCTGGCCATACCACCAGGGGACAGAAAACACCCTCTGAGTTGTCACGTGTCCAGCTGGTGTGGTGCATTGAGTGGGGGTGCCCAGGGCAGGGATAGCCCACAGTGGCCCCAGTGTGTGACGGAGCTGGAGTCAGACATCTTCCTGGGGGTCCTGCCACAGATTCCAGGCCAGCAGCACTAGGAGCTGGCTGAGGCCCAAGCCCCTGCTAATGAGAACCAGGTGCGGCGTGCTGGAAGGTGGGTGGCTCAGGGGGGTGAGGAGGCCTGAGCCGTCACGTCACCGTCACTCTGGAATCCACAGCGCAGAGACCACGCTCCTTCTAGAGCACCTCCCTGCATCCAGGTGTGTGAAACCAGGTCGCCACAGAGCCGCCACTGTGTGCAGGACCCATGCTGGGCTCAAAATACCCCAGACAGAGCTGGCCTGGCCCTTGCAAAATCACAACGGTTGAAAGAACTACCAGGAATTTGTCCGAGACGTCACCAGGTCAAGGGTCAGGGGAGGCTCCCGGAGCCCCCCGTCTACCAGGTAGCTGCTATTCCTAGCCACTGTGTCAGGTGAGCACACTGAGGCTTGGGGAGACACATGCAAGCCCAGACTTGCCAGTCTGCAGGTGACAGGGCCCCAGCTAGAGCCCCTGCCCCAGCCGGGCAATGCTACCTCCTCAGACGCCCCATCCGAGCAGCCCCAGGAGAGGTGCCAGGTGGAGGCCTCACTCTGGGGCGGGCACCGAGCTGCCAAACACCCAGCAGAAGGGAGGTCCGAAGATCCTGGCCCTGAGCCGCAAAGCCCGGTCAGCTGATGCTCCTGCCCCAGGGACCAGCTGGCTGCCCGGCCGCCCCTCGGCCTCACCCTCCCATGTTCTGTTTTCTGGCTGAGCCTCCCCTGCGGAGCTGGGAGGCTTCCTTGTCCTGGCCTGCACCCCTCTGAGCAGGGACCTCTTTCCCTAGCCTGCCTGCACTTCTCTGACCAGCTGCCTCCCTGCTCTGTCCAGCCTGGGCCCGAGGCTTCCAGGGGCAGGTGGGGATGGAGCCCTCAATGCCATCCTTCTCTCCAAAGACCTGGGACAGCTTTGGCTTCGGGCGGGCCAGCCCCTCTACCCCATCCTATTCCACCCCAGAAACCCTTCCTGTCCTTACTCCCTTCCCATCTGTCATCTCTTCATTCTTCTAATTCATTAATTCAATATATAGTCACCTATCACGTGCAGGCACTGGGGAGGGGCTCACAGACCCAGAGAGTCTGCTCTTGTTGTTGTTGTTAGGCGCTGTCGAGTCATCTCAGACTCATAGCAACCCTATGTACAGCAGAACCAAACACTGCCCGGTCCTGTGCAAGCCTCACAATCCCTACTGTACTCGAACCCATCACTGTAGCCACCATATCAATCCATCTCATCGAGGACCTTCCCCTCTTTTGTCAACCCTCCACCTTACCAAGTATGACATCTGTGGTAGTTACATTTGTGTGTCAACTTGGCTGGGCCTGTTTGAGTGGCTGGGCAGGTGGTGGTAGTTATTCTCCATGAGACTGGCAATCAACTGCATGGTGGGATTTACCACAAGCAGCTGAGTAGCTGCCTTTGGGATATGGTCTGCTTCCTGTATTTCAGGAGAAGCCTTGGGAATGGTCTTTAGCCTTTGGCACGCTTGGACCCTGTGTATAGCCAAGCGTGTCACTGCTCAGCAGGCTGATATGCTCTGCCGACCTTGGGACTTACAATGGATTTATATTAATGGCCTACTGTGTGGTTTATTAATATCAGGACTGTGCCCTTTTTACTTGTCAACCTTGGGGCTTCTCAGCCTCAGCAGCGAGCAGCTGTCTGAGTGAAGAAAAGCCTCTAGCTCCAGTGGGCCAGGAGCAGGAGGCAGAGCTGGTCCCCAAGGTTGAGGGGCTTTCACGCAGCCCCTAGAGCCTGTCACTTTGAACTTGGACTTAAAGCCTCCAAATTGTGAGAATAAACTCCTGTTTGTCCAAGCTACCCCATTGGTGGTATATTCTTGTCAGAGCGGCACTAGGGAACCAGAACAACATCCTGCTCCAGGGAATGGTCCCTTCTGACACCATGACCAAAGCAGGTGAGATGAAGCCTGGCCATCCCTGTTCCAAGGAGCGTTCCGGCCGCACTTCCTCCAGGACAGATGTGTTCTTTCAGCAGCCCACGGCGCTCTCGGCGTTCTCCACCAGCGCCACCGCTCAAACACGTCAGCTCTTCTCGGCCTTCCTGACTCACTGTCCAGCTCTCACGTGCATGGGCTGTGGAGGAGCCACGTTCTGTGGAGGACGGGGGACGGGAACACGTAGTCTGGAAGGCCAGGTGGGGTGAGGGCCTCAAAGCAGGGGGCGGAGTAGTAATGGGGGAGCACCACGAGGCCCACCCACCGAGGCAGGAGCACGCGGCCGTGAAGCAGGGTGGGTGCCAACACTCGCCACCACGGGGAGAGCCCTGAACATGTGGTGCTGAGCAAAACAGAGCAAAAGCATACACCAAAGGCAACTCGGGTGTGCTTCCGTGTCTGTGACGTGTCCCGACAAGCAAATTCACGGGGACAGAGAGTGGAACAATGGGGGCGAGGGGACAGGGTAAGGAGATGGGCACGGGGCGTCTGCGTGGGGAGCGGAGAAGGTTCTGGGACTTAGTGGTGGTGATGGTTGCACAGCTCTGTGAAGGTACGAACGCCACCGAGTGTACCCTCTAAAATGGCTAATTTCATGGTACGTGAATTTCACCTCAGTTCAAACAACACTGAAGGAAGCAGAGCTGGAGTGAATTTAGACCCAGGGCCAGGGGGCCTGTGGGAGCTACGATGTCTCAGTTTGGGGCTGCAGACTCATGGGACCCAGACATTACTGGGGGTGCAGGGCTTGGATTCAAGAACTGGGAGGGAAACTGAGGCGTTCGCCTCTGCTGGAATCCTCATTTTACAACGGGAGACAGTTTACAGTCCCGGGGAAACAAACACCACACACGTGTCACTAGATAATGCCTCCCGGGAAAGGCAGCTTATGGGGGGGCTTTCTGACATCCTCATTCTGTTGATGTTGTTCGTAGATGTCAAGTCAGTTCATCCGCAATTTACAGAGAGGGGGCTTGAGGCACGGTCTGCATGCTGAACCCAGGACTGCAGCTCTGGCAAGGGGCGGGGCACTATTCAGTGGCAGCCTGCCCGTCGGTGCCCACCCCTCCCAAGGCTCCCAGGGCTGAGTGGTGGCAGACTGGGCCTCCTGCCTGGGCCACCGCCCACAGCCCAGGGCCCCAATGTCATTTTCCCTCCCCATCCCTGTTCTCGCTGACCTGAGATAACTCGCCGGACTCAGCAGATTCCCAGGAGGCGAGCCGAGCCAGCAGTCCAGCTTAAAATACCTGCCGCAGGTGGAGGGGCGGGCGCTGAGCCAGGCGCCGGACACTGGGGAGAGCATGGGAGGCTCACGGGGCTGGACGCCAGTGCTTCTGGAAGGTGCCAGGCAGGGTGGGGGAGCATCCCAGGCTGAGAGACATGACTCAGCTCCCATATGGCCTCCTGGTCCCTCAAACACCCGTGGGCTCCCACGTTGACCCTTGGTCCCTCAAACACCTGTGGACTCTCCCATGTTGGCCCCGTGGGTTCTCAGTCTGACCACTCTGGTCTCAAGAGATTGGGGGCCTTGCTGCCATTCCTGCCCCAGAAACCCCACGACTCTGGGGCCAGAAACTGGGGCCACCCGAAATTGGGTGCCCAGGTCCCCTGAGCCCCGACCTCCCTCCAGGACCAAATGGTGTCTTCGTTTCAGCCTCGCGGTGCTGCGGGCGCCTTCTGGAAGCTGCCGCCTCATCTGTCATTCAGGACACCTCACTCCAGGACTTCTCTCGCCCCTCGGGCCGCATCCTCCCTGTTCTCCACCCAGGCTGCTCCTTCTTCTCCTGTGGCCCAGGGCTGGGTTCTGAGGCCCCTTCTTCCCCTCCCTTCCTCCTCACCCCCACACCCCTGCTGACGTGGGCTGGGCCTCCCTCTGCAGCAGTGCTCTTTAGTTTTGGGGGAGACCAGAGTGCCTGCTTGTCTTTCTTCTCAGTCTCAGTCTGGGCTCCTCCAACACAGAGCCTGAAGCAAGGGTTTGGTGCAGGGAGCTGGACTGGAAGGCAGAGTGAAGGGCCCGGGGAGGGACTTGGGTAGGAGCTGGCTACCACTGCGGGCACACGGAGCTGAGCCCAGCGGCGACCCTCTGAGGGACTGAGTAGAACATTCCTCAGGATTGCCTGCCCAAGATAAAGACGAAGGTCCCAGAACCCCTGGCTTTGTACTCCAGTGGCTTCCACAGGTGGTCCACAGTCAGCATCAATGGGAGGGGGCCTGTGTCCTCTCCCCTGGTAGCCACAGCATCGACCCGGTGCAGGGACATCGATTGGATCTGGCTCCAAACGACGCACTGCATGGGCATAGGGCCAGCAGGGTTTGCGTTTCACTGACGTGGGGGTGTTACTCACTGTCTCCTGGTTGGGGTCCCAGGACAGAAGAAGGACACTAGTGGAAAAGCTGGCCACATCAGGTATATCTGGAGTTCAGTCCAGAGGGACCAGCAGTATCTCCTTCTCAGCAGTGACCAGTGCAGCACGCGATGTGAGGTGTCATGGGGGGCAGCTGGTGAAGGTGCGTGAATCGCACATGGCCACTGTGAATGCACACCTGAGGGGCTCCGAGCCACACGCATCTGTGACCTCACAGGCCTGGGTCCCCAGTCCAACACGGGGCTCACGGGCTGAAGCCCGGGTGTCTGGTCTGACCCAGAGGCTCTGGGGGAGAATGGGCTCCAGTCTCTTCCAGATTCTAGGGGCCCCGTGTTCCTGGGCCTGTGGCCCCTTCCCGAGTCTGCAAAGCCGGCAGCGAGCATCTTCAGTGTCTCTCTGCTTCCGCCCTCACACCGCCTTCTCTGGCTCTCCCACCTCTGTGGGGTAAGGGCCCTGTGATCGCGTGGCCACTCGGCTGGTGCAGGGTCATCTCTCAACTCGGGACCCTCCCTGCCATCCATCTGCAGGCTCCCTTCGTCCGTGTGAGACACCACGTCCACAGGTCCTGGGAACGAGGATGGGGCATCTTGGGGCTACTGTTCTGTCCACCATGAACATACGGAAACTCTGTGACATATTGAATTGTGTTCCCCCAAAATGCATGTTGTAAATCTAACCTCTATTTTACCCAGATCCACAGTCAAGAACCCACAGAAACAGCAGTCCAGAAATCAGAGATGCATTGCACCGGGCAAGTCTGCTGGCAAAGAGCTCTTTCAAATGCTGAAGAGCAAAGGTGTCTCTGAAGACTAAGGTGCGGCTAACGCAAACCAAGGTATTTTCAATTGCCTTATAGGCATCTGAAAGCTGGACAGTGAATACGGAAGACCAAAGAGTTGATACCTTTGAATCGTGCATACCACGGACTGCCAGAAGAACAAACAAAGCTGTCCTGGCAGGAGTGTGGCCAGAACGCTCCTTGGAAGTGAGCATGGCCTGACTTTGTCTCGTGTGTTTTTATCATGTGGTCAGAAGGACCATTCCCTGGAGAAGCATGTCATCCTTGGTGTGGTCATTAAGATTGTAAGTTAACTTGGCTGGGCCTGGTTAAGGGGCTGGGCAGCTGGATGTAGTTTATTCCCCATGGTTAGATTGGCAATAAACTCCACTGTGGGATCTACCGGAGCAGCTGAATAGGCTTTAGGGCTGTGGGCTGCTTCCAGTACGTAAGAAATAACTTTGAAGAGGGTCTCCAGCTGATGGCACGCTTGAACCCTGAATGTACCCAACGCGTTGTTCAGCAGTCTGCCATGTTGTCTGCTGATCTAGGGACTTTTAATGGACTTGAACCAGTGGCCTGCCATGTGGTTTGGTAACATCGGCACTGTACCTTTTTACTTGTCGACCTTGGGCTTGTCAGCCCCAGCAGCCAGCAGCTGCCTGAGTGAAGAGATGCTTCTAGCTTCAGTGGGCCGGGAGCAAGAGACAGAGCTGGACCCCAAGGCCGAGTGGCTTTCACCCAGCCCCTAGAGCCTGGCACTTTGAACTTGGACTTCTAGCCTCCAAAACTGTACGAGAATAAACTCCTGTTTGTTAAAGCCATCCCATTTGTGGTATTTCTGTTAGAGTGGCACTAGGTAAAGTTGGTACAGTAGAAAAACCAGGAAAAAACAAACAAACAAACTCACTGCCATTGAGTTGGTTCCGAGGTGCTTCCAAGACGTTATCACTACGGAAGTAGATTGCCCAGTCTTCCTTCTGAATAGTAGTTGGTGGGTTTGAACCGCCAGCCTTCTGGTTAGCAGTCAAATGCCTTAGACACTCCACCACCAGAGCTCCTGGTATAGTGGAGGGTCAGTGAAAAAGAGAAGACCCTCAATGAGAAGTACTGGTGGAACGATGGGATCACACAGCAATGTCTGTAAGGACGGTGCAGGACCGGGCAGTTTCGTTCTGCTGTTTGTGGGGTTTCCAGGAGCCAGAACTGACCGACAGACCTAACTACAACATGCCCCTGGTTATAATCCCGTTTGGGAATGGGTTGTCTTTGTTATGTTGATGAGGCAGATGAGGTGGATGGCTTCAGGTAGGGCTTGATCCAGGCATGCAGACCACCTCGGAAATCTGCCAGTTTCTGTGCCTGCTGTGTTGGCATCTCCTGGGCAGCTCTTCCCAGGCTCACAGCCTGCCTCCCAGAGAGCAGAGAGAACCTTTCTCCAGAGGTCCAGCTCAAGTCCTAGGACAGGCTCTGATTGGCCCACTTGGGTCACCTGCTCATCCCCATGCCAACCATCAGAATTCAGTTTCCCATGAGGTGACCCTGCTGCGGTGGGATCCGTGCCACTGTCCCTGCCACACTCACACCCAGGGGCAGCTGGGCAACTCCAGAGTCCTGGGGTTCTGGGGTGCAGGTGGCGACAGGACCCCTCCTGCCACCTCTACTCAGGAGGCCACAGGGTGTGCTCATGGCATGTTTTAAGCAGGAGCCTGACTGAGCCACAGCTGATTAAACACGTGTCCCCTCAACCCCATGCTGCCCCTGCTGCTCCGCAGGGAGGGGATTAGGGCACTGTCCTGACACCTCACCTGGGCAAAGGGAGGGAGCAGGGCCGAGACCAAACCTAGACTGAGCCACCGAGGAGTGAGGAAAGGTTGTCTGTTCAAACCCACCAGCCACTCCACAGAAGGAAGACCAAGACCAGGCAATCTACTTCCGTAATAATTTACTGCCTTGGAAACCCAAAGGGGGTTGCTATGAGTTGGACTTGATAGCAGTGAGTTTGTTTTTTTGGGTTTTTTTTGGCAGGCCACTGCCTCCAGGGACTCTTACGGGTACATGGAGTTAAGTCCTGAGGACTGGCTGGTGGACCGGAAACAAAGGCTGTGGGGGCGTAGCCAGGCAAGACAGGGGGCGCTCAGGACGGGGCTCCTCCCACCCCCTGCAGTCTCACCCTTATCAGCGCCCACAGGCAATGCTTGCTTCAGAACTGCAGGGCACCTGCCTGCTGTATACCCTCCCTCCAGGCACCGTGCCTGCTGTATGCATCCTGGGCAGGGCGCAGAGAGCCGGGCACATCTGAGGGGCGGGTTTGTCCACTCCGTAGAGCCCACCGCGGAGCCTGGTCAATTTCCCCACGCCCCACCCCGAGGTGGGCACACAGCACAGGGTTCAGGAGAGTGTCTGGACTGGCTCTTCCATGTCCTCTCCTGCATCCTCTGTGAAGTCTCTCCAGGCAGCCCCCGGTCACTGATGGCCCCCATCGCTGACCTCTGGTGCCCCCTCGGTCCTCACCATACCCACCTCTCCCAAGTGGCCAGCACAGTCCACGCCCACCCTCTTGGAAGCCGATGCTGCAGCCTCTAGGCTCCCACCCACACTCACTGACTGCTCCTCCCCGACCCTAACCCTGACCCCGACCCGGCCTCGGACGCTGCTGGCCCAGCCCTGCCCCGGCAGTGCTCACCCCCGTGATCTCCTCCACCATCCGAAACGCGGCACTCTCTGCAGCCAGACTTGGCCCTGGACCCAGACTTGGGCATGCCACCCTCTGCTCCACGTCCTTGGTTTCCCTGGCTCATCAGAAGTGACCGCGGGGCCCCTCCCCCCTCCCTCCACCTCGACCTTCTGAATAAGGGGGGGCACATCCCTTCCCCCAGAGGCCACCCCTAGGGCAAACTGCTCAGCGCCTCTGGCTACCTCCACTCCCAAACTGAGCTCCTTGCCTCCCTCCCCCCAACACACCCCAGGACACCCAGGGCCTCCTCTCTACTTTCCTGGTCAACGCCCCAGCTTCCAAAAACCACCAGAGATAACTCTTCCAGCATTCAAAGCACCCCTCCTGCAAGTCCCATCATCTCTGGCCCCTCTCTGACCTCATCTCCACCTCCCCAACCCCAAAGCTCCTTGCTCCAGCCATTCAGAGCTTCTGACACTTCCTTTAGCTGGCAAAGCTTACTCCAACCTCAGGACCTTTGCACTTGCTGTTCCCTTTGCTACCTTCCCCTCCCCTCTCGCTCTCTTCTCTCTCCCCCCCTCCCGAGCTGATTCTTCTGATCAGATGGGGGATTATAGCTGGCCTCCCCCGCTGGCCTGTAATTGGCCAGCTGTTCACAGCTGTGCCCAGGCCCTAGGAGGTGTCAGGAAATATTAATAAATGAGTGAATGGATGGGGTTGGATGGTCCCACGGAGGAGCACCAAGCTGGAAGGCAGACAGAGCAGGACCCAGCAACCCTGCTCTCACCCTTGTCCGTGTGGTCATGACTAAGAGGAGGCAAGGGGTGCTTCCTGGAGGAGGAGCACCCAAATTGAGACTGGGTGGAGACTGGGGCCAGAGGGGCAGCCGCATAGGCAGTGTGCTGTTTCTACCCACCTGCCTCTCAGTGCCCTCACCCTTGAAGCCTGACCGCCAGGGGGCACCCAGGCAACACCAAGGAGCTGGGGTAGGGGGTAGGTGAGCAGAGGGTGCCTGCTGCGTTCCTGAGTGGGCGGGGACTGCACGCCCACGCCTGGTTAGGAAAGGGTGGGGTGGTGGGGAGCCCCTAGGGTCACCCTGTCTTCGCTGATTTGTACGAATAGCTGAGCTGGAAGGTCCGCATGGAGACATGGAAACCGACGTCGGGGGCTGGCAGGGAGGGGGCCCTTCTGGACTCGGGTCTGATTCCCGAAGCCGCGGCTCACAGCCTAGGGGCCCGGTAGGGAGGGCGGGAGGAGGGGTGGGGCGGGCGCGTCTAGGGTGACAGCAACGCCCGGGAATGCACCGCCGGGGAGGGGGCTCCCCGCCCCCCGCCCCTAGTCCCGGGGCTGCATGTCTCCCCGTGCGCTAGGGCCCTCGTCGGGGGTGGAGGAGACGGCGGCGGCAGCCCGGCATCGGACGCCAAGCGTCCTGGACTCCTTGTCAGCGAGGACGACGACCTGGGGCAGGGCTGGGTGAGGGAGGGACCAGGGGACCCCCGCTGGGACGCGTTCAGGGCGTCGGCGTGGAGCGGGCAGCGCCGGGGATCCCGGAACCGGGCAGGGCGACCTCGGTGCGCGCACATTCCCAGGCCCTGAGCGCGGCGCCCAGAATAGCAGCCCCAGCGGTCACCCCCCCGCCCGGCCTTCCCAAGGGCACTGGGACCCTGTCGCCCGGACACCGGGCCGCGACGCTGGGGGGCCAGGGCGCCGGCTGCACAGGCAGTCCCCTGCGGCAGAACCGCGCCGAGGCGCGCGCTGGCCGCGCGGAGGCGCCCGGGGCCGCCGCCCCTCTGGACCCCGGCCTAGGCGCGCCCCAGGAGGTCTGGTGGGAGGGACCGCGCCGGGCTCCCCCCAGCCCCCGCCCTTCACTTCGGCCCGGCCGCTTCCGCCCGCCCTGGGGCCGCCGGGGAGTCGGACCGCTTAGCTCCGCCGGTAAGTCCTCCTTCCTATCCGTCCACTTTTCCTGCCGGCGTCCCGGCCTTGTGATTTGCTCCTTTCCCCTCCCAGGGCCCTGGCGGCTGACAGCGGGGATGGGGGGAGGCCAGCCATCGCGAGGGGGAACTCAGTCCCCCTTCCAACAGGGGAAATGAGCCCAGAGATGTGGTTTGGCCTAAGATCCCACTACGAATGAGGGGTCCAGGCAAAACTGGGGGTGAGGAAAAGGCTGTCTTGCTCCATGGGGAGGTTCTGGAGAGTGGACAGGGGGGTACTTGCAGCCCTCCATTTTCCATCATGTAGACCCCTCCTCCTGCCAGCCTGTGCTGGGAGTCCCGCGGTGGGGTGGAGTTGGGGACGGCTTCAGGTCAAGCTCCCTCCTGCCTGTCCCGCTCTCTGGCTCTGCTTGCTTCTCGCTTCCTGGGCTTGTCGCTGCTCCAGGCTCTGAGAGGGACAGAGACACTACCCGCCTAGCAGCCCTGGCAGCAGGTTTTCCACATCTCAGGCCCACAGCACTGGGAATGTCAGAGCTGGGAGAGCCAGAAACGCAGAAAGTTGAGGCTCCCGAGGGGCCACGGTCCAGTGGGTCCCCAGACTGCTCCCCATCTGGTCCCAGGGGCCTCTCGGGCTGGCGAGCATGTCCTGCCCGTCCTCCGGGCACTGCTGACCGCTGGCCGGCTGGCCCTGGCCCAAGAAGGGCCTCACAAGGTGGTGGCCTCCATTGCTGTCTGTCCTGCCAGGCCAGGGTCACACAGAGGGGGAGCCGGTGAGTGAATTATCCTTCTCCCGACAGGTGGGGAAACTGAGGCCCAGGGCAGCAGAGTCTCCCGCCCCAGCTGCCCCTCTACTCCCCCCTCCCCGTTACCTCCACAGCCTCATGGGGGGGTCTATTTCCTTGCAGGCTGCCCTGGTGCCCTTCCCTGTCCTCTGCAGATGCAGCCATGAGGCACCGACTGGACCAGGGCCAGGTCACCCCTCCTGCCTCAACCCCAATCCTGGAAGTTGGGGTGTGTGTTAGGGTTAGAGGGGCCTCTGCCAAGGCCCTGGCCCCTGACCCAGCCCCCATTGGCCACACTCTCTGCAGGGTCTCTTAGAACCATGGATTGAGCCCAGCTGGTCTCCACTGTGCAGATGGAGAAACTGAGGCCGGGGAAAGGCGAACGGCTGGCCTCCAGCCACACGGGAAGGTAGAAACAAGGAGGCGGGAGGGGGCCCTGACGCTAGGAGACCCCTGCACTATCCTGGGATGAGCCCTTCAATCATCAAACATTTACCCAGCACCTACTGTGTGCGTTCCAAAGCATCCAGCAACCGATAGTAGGAACGGGCCATCACAGCTGGTAATTGTGGGAGCCTCTCTCCAGGCCAGCCTCTGCACTTCCTGCTTTCCCACTGTCATCCGTTTTTCAAAGAGGAGGCTGAGAGAAGTCACGTTACAGTGCAGACCACCCTGCCAGTCAGGGTGGAGCTGGGGCTCGGTCAGTGGTCCCCTGGCGGCCCCGCTACAGGTGCTCCTCTGCCCCCCAGACCCTGCCTGCCCTGGAGCCAGCTGCTACTACTTGGGACCCTCCTGAGCTGTGGTCTGGGGGGCAGTGCTCAGGTAAGGGTGACAGGAGCCCAGGAGCAGGTGGGAGTGGGAACCTGGCCTTGGTGTGGGGGTCACCAGTTGGACATGCTCCTGTCTCCCCAAGTAGGGTCCGGGCGAGTGGACTCCTTGGGGTTCATGGACCCGCTGCTCCAGCTCATGTGGGCAGGGAGTCTCCGTGCGCAGCCGGCGCTGCATCCGGTGAGCTGAGCGCCCCATTGGGGCTGCAGCTGGGTGGGTGGAGCTGGAGGGGTCCCTGCCCCTCCTCTCCTTCCAGCAGGGCCCAGCCCCTGGCCGCACCCTCAGCCTGCCCACACATGCTGCGCCCTTTAATCCCACTGATCCAGCTGGAATGTGGGTGGGGCTGGAGGGGGCGGAGGGCAGCCAGCCACCTCTGGGAAGGGGAGTCCCTAGGGGTCCTGACCATGCTCCAGCCACCCTCTGTCCGCAGGTTTCCTGGTGAAGAGCTCTGCTGGGGGGACACCCATGAGTACCGTCTCTGCCAGTTGCCGGTGAGCTCCGCCCACCTCCCAGACCCCTGATCTGCCCCAGAGTCCTCCTGCTTCTCTGATTATGTCCCCAAGTACACTTGCCACCTTGCCGGCTTCCCCTGGCACTGTGGTGGGCTGGGAGAGGCGGAGTCCTGTCCCAGCCGCTGACCCACCATCTCTGCTCCCAGGACTGTCCTCCAAGGGCTGTGCCCTTCCGAGACTTACAGTGTGCCCTCTACAATGGCCATCCGGTCCTGGGCACCCAGAAGACCTACCAGTGGGTGCCCTTCCATGGGGGTGAGTAGCCTGGTTAGACCAGAGGGAATGACTTGGCGTTTGCAGGGAGAGCGCTGTGCCAAGAAGGAAGGGGGACTTGGATAGCTGCACAGAGAAGTGGGCATTAGGGCTTTGAAGGGTGTGTAGGAGTTGGGCAAGTGAAATAGGCGTGAGGCAGGGAGGGGAGGACAGAGTCCATTCTGCAGTTCTGCACAGAGACGAACAGGCTACAGCCCTAGGACAGCAGGCCTCAAACTCATGCCATTAGCAGCAAACGTCGCCACACTGAGCTGAAAATAGCCAGTTACATAACTCTGTGCCTGGGGCACTGCGCCTCCGGATGCGAGGGAGACAGGCAGCTTCAGACGCCACGGATGAGGAAAGCCTAGGACGAGAAAGTTCCATCGTCAGCCTCACGGAGACTTTTGCCCTGGGAACTGGGGCATGTATACCATGATCCCAGCCCTGTAGAGGTCCACCAGGGCCGGCTTGGGCTCCCTTCCAGCCAGGTTGGCCAGCCAGGCTGAGGGAAGTGGGAGCCAGAGGAAACTTATCAGGAGAGGCTGGGACAGGGCTGTGGGCCTGCGGGACAGGCACTGATGGCACATCCAGCCCCACTGTCAGGCAGAAGGGGAAACTGAGGCCCAGAGAGCGCCAGTATACACCTAGGCTATAGAGTCTCACTAGTACTGGACAAACTTTTTTTTTATTAGGCGCCTGCTGAGTGTAGGGCCCAATGCTGAATGAGTACCCCCAAGCTTAAAACAATGCCTGGAAAACAGTAGGTGCTTAATGAGTGCTTGGGGAATGAATGAATGAATAAGTGAATAACGAATGGGTAATGATGTGAATAGTGTTCTCCATTAAAGACTCCTCGTAGTAGTAGGATGTGAATGAATGAATGACTGCAGCCCCACTATGCTTGCTGGGGAGATTGCCAGGAGCTAGAGGCAGAATGCCTGTGTTCCAGTCCTGGCTCTGTTTCAATCTCAAGTGTGGCTTTGGCTGCCTCTAGGCCCCCATCTGCCCAATGGGAGGGCAATGCTAAAGGCCATCTGAGAGGGCACTGGGACTCAGAGTGTGTCCTCCTGTTCCCAGCACCCAACCAGTGCGACCTCAACTGCCTGGCCGAGGGCCATGCTTTTTACCACAGCTTCGGCCGAGTCCTGGATGGCACCCCCTGCAGCCCAGGCTTGGAGGGGCTCTGTGTGGCCGGACGCTGCCTCGTGAGGACTCCCCAGGCCCTGCCCCCAGCCTGACTCCCCACTCCCACTCTCAGGCCCCGCTTGCTCTGCCCCATGCCCAGCCTCTGTTCTATCCCACTCTCTCTACCTGCCTCCAGTTCTCTCCAGACCCCGCCCCTTATTTCAAGGCCCTGCCCCTTTCACCATAAGGCCCCGCCCCTAACTTTTTCCAAGTCCCACTCTTTTTCTGTGCAGGTCCTAACCTCCCAACCAAAACACCAAACCCATTGCTATGGAGTCTATTCCAACTCATAGTGACCCTATAGGACAGAGTAGAACTGCCCCATAGGCTGAACACTTCACAGTATCTTTACATAATGCATTGAACAAACCAACTGCAAAAGACCTCTGTAAAGTTTTAAAAAGCAAAGATGTCACTTTGAGGACTAAGGTGTGCCTGACCCAAGTCACTTTGTATGCATGTGCGAGTTGGACAATGAATAAAGAAGACTGAAGAAGAGTTGATGCTTTTGAGTTGTGGTGTTGGCGAACCAGAGCAAACAAATCTGTCTTGGAAGAAGTGCAGCTGGAATTCTCCTTGGAAGCAAGAATTGCCAGACATCTCACCTACGTTGGCCTGGTTGTTGGAAGGGGCCATTCCCTGGAGATTGTAAAGTGGAGGGTCAGCATAAAAGGAGAAGGCCCTCAATGAGATGGACTGATAGGGTGGCTGGAATGATGGGCTCCAGCACAGCAGGGATCATTAGGCTGGTGCAGGACCAGGCAGTGTTGGGTTCTGTTGTGTGTGTGTGTGTCACTGAGTCAGAGCTGACTGATGGCACAGAACAACACCAACAGTAATCTTTACAGGAGCAGATTGCTTAGCTTTTCTCTACAGCGGATGATGGATTCAAACCGCCAACCTTTTGGTTAGCAGCCAAACCCTTAACATTCTGCCGCTCAGGGGCAGACCTGGCCTTTTTGCCTCCTGAAGAGCCAGCCCCTCTAGACCCTATTCCTTCAGGTCCCGCCCCTTGCCCTAGGCCCGGCCCCAGTCTCCCACAACTAGGCTCCGCCCCTGAGGCTCATTCTTTTTAATGCCCACCCCTCTCGTAGGCTCCGCCCCCCCTCCTTGCGGGCCACGCCCCCAGAGCCCTACCTTTTAACTTTCAGGCCCCTTTTCTCCCTAGGCTCCGCCCCCTCCGGCCGGGGCGAGGGCTGTCTGTGACACAACGCGTGTCCCCTCTCCCATTTAGAGCGCCGGCTGTGACGGGCTGCTGGGCTCGGGCGCCCGGGAGGACCGCTGCGGCCACTGCGGCGGCACCAACGACTCGTGCCTCTTCGTGCAGCGCGTGTTCCGCGACGCCGGTGACCGCCCGCCCCGCCCGCAGAGCTGGCCCGGAAGCGAGGGCCCCGCCCTTCCCAGAGCGGATCGGGTTTTAACCCTTTCCCTGCTGCATTAAGCTTCATGCTAACTCCACACGTCTCCCAGCGCTTTCTGGGCCCCAGGACCCCGGCTGATCGCCTCACCTGCATGGTTTTGTTTAATTTCAAATCGCTCCCCCCGCGATGGCTGCTACACCCGTTTCCCGCTCTCCCACCCAGGTACCTTCGCCGGGTACTGGAATGTGACCCTGATCCCCGAAGGCGCCAGACACCTCCGTGTCACCCATCGGAGCCGAAACCACCTGGGTACCGCAGGGTCTGAGTGAGGCGGGTGGTTGTCCTTGTTTACAGCTGGGGAGACTGAAGCTGGGGAGAGGGGTCCCGGGGAGGAGTGGGGCCGGTTCCCAGGAGCCCTCTGACCCTTCCCTTGCAGCGCTGATGGGGGGTGACGGGCGCTACGTGCTCAACGGGAACTGGGCGGTCAGCCCACCCGGGACCTATGAGGCGGCGGGGACCCGCGTGGTCTACACCCGCGCCGCCTCCGGGCCGGAGGAGACGCTGCGCGCCGCTGGGCCTACCTCCCACGACCTGCTCCTGCAGGTGTGGGGCGGAGAGTCTGAAGGGGGAGGCTGGGGAGGGGGGTCGTCAGGCTGGGGCGCTCACGGGGCCTGGCTCCTCCCCAGGTCCTCCTGCAGGAGCCGAACCCCGGCATTGAGTTTGAGTTCTGGCTCCCTCGTGAGCTCTATGGCTCCTTCCAGGCGCAAGTGCAGGCCCTGGGCCGGCCCGCGCGGCAGCCGCAGCCGCGGGAGGTGGAGCTTCCGCGGGCAGAGCCCCCCGCGGTTCCCGCTGCCGTCCCCCCACGGACCCTGACCCCGGCCCCAGGTGAGAGTGAGGTGGGGCTGCCAGGGGTGGGGGCGAGCAGGGGACAAGACCTATACCCTTCATCACCCGGTCCCCACAGACCCCTGCGAGCCCTGTCCGGACACCCGTGGCCGCGCCCATCGCCTGCTCCACTACTGCGGCAGCGACTTCGGTGAGACTCCTAACCCGACCTCGCCTGACCTCAGTGAGCCCTGTTCTGCTGACCTCTGATCCTGAGCTGACCTGCGCTTGACCCGACCCCAGCTTGATCCTTTGACCTGACCCCTGACCACTCATGGATCTCTGACCTGCCCTGACCCCGGGCCCTCCTAGCTAGCCCTGACCCCAGCCCCCACGCAGTCCTTGCTTCCCTGGTCTGTGCAGTGGGTTGTGCATGAGGGTGTGTGGGGTACAGTGCCCAGTGGCCTCAACACCCACCTGCCCACAGTCTTCAGGGCCCACATACTTGGCCGCCAACACCAGGCCCAGGAGACCCGTTACGAAGTGCGTGTGCAGCTGGTCTACAAGAACCGCTCGCCGCTGCGAACCCATGAGTACGTGTGGGCACCAGGCCACTGCCCTTGCCCGCCACTGGCCCCCCACCAGGAGTACTTGCTGGCTGTCCAGCGCCTGGTCAGCCCTGACGGCACACAGGACCGGCTGCTGCTGCCCCGCTCTGGCTACGCCCGGCCCTGGAGCCCTGCAGAGGACAGTCGTGTGCGCCTGGCAGCCCGGCACTGCCCTGTCTGAACCTTTTTGGACAAGGCCCCCATCACACGCAGCAAGAAAGACACTGCTTCGGCCGGAACTTGACATATTTCTCCTCTCCCCTTGGCTTCCAGGGAGCTCAGACATACCTCCTACCACAGCTCTGTGACACTCCTGTCACACACGCAATTAGACCCCCTGTACGAAGTCAGAACCACTATCAGGAACAGGCAGGTACTGGTGAGGACACACTAAGTAGACTCTTTAACTCGTATCCTCTATTGCCCTGGCTGCCGGGAAGCTCACGGCTATTTTACACCCAGAAATTATGTGTCTGCTTTTATTTACTTTGTCTCGTGATCACTTGATTAGAGACACTACTACAGACCAGCATGGCCCAGAGAAAGGTACTCCAAAAACCAAACTCACTGCCATCGAGTCGGCCCTGACTCATAGCAACTCCTCTTTAGGTTTCTGAGGGAGTACCACTATGGAAGTTGATTGCCCAACCTTCATTCCCAGGAGTGGCTGGTGGTTCAAACTTCGGGTTAGCAGTCAAATGCCTTAGGCACTATACCACCAGAGTTCCCAGAGAAAGATAAGCCTAACATATATGTCCCACTGCTATCTGACTTATCGTGACACTATAAGATAGAATAGAACTGCCCTATAAGTTTTTCAGGGCTGTAAATCTTCACGGAAGTAGACTGCTTCATCTTTCTCCCATAGAGTGGCTGGTGGGTTCAAACAGCTGAACCACTGACCTTTTGCCTTTTGGTTAGCAACCATATGCTTTAAGCACTGTGTCATCAGAGTTATATATATATACACATATATAAATGTGTATATATATACATATATAAATGTGTGTATATATATATATATGTATATGTATATGTATGTATACACACACACACACACATATATATATATACTAGTTTCCCAGTTTCCCTTCTTTCCATTGCTACCAGGAAGCTCATCCTCGCTTTACTTCCTGGCACTCACACACATACACCCTCAAATATTCAGAAACATTGTCACAAACGGGCATGGCATGCTCTTAGAAGACATGCCTAACCAGGGACTGTAACACTGATTTCGCCTTTTGCTCTGGCTAGCAGGAAACTCAAAGCTGAGCTTGGCACCATGCTCAGTAGTCCTGGCTAGCTTTCCTCTGTTTCATGCTGCTGTTTGCCCCTTTTATATTCCTATTTAATTAATTTTTACAGGCACTTCAAAAAAAAAAATGTACCCCAGTCACGTATGTTTGACCGCAGAGATTTGGGGTGCGTCAGGCACATGACCACACCCTCATGACATGTCCGCACATGCTTCCCTCCTCCTCCTGGTCCAGCCCTCACCTCCCCACTGGGGTTCTGACCACTGTAGTGGGGAGGGTGGGGAGTACCTGAGGATTGAGGCAGGTAGGGAAAAACAAGGCTTTTATAGGCCCCTTTGGAGGTCACTCATTCATCTGAGGACAACCCAGGGGACCTCTCCCTGGCTGGGGAGACAGGTGGGAACCCCTGCATCTGCCTGTTCCTAACCCCATCCCCACATGTCTGTGGGTGTCTGTGAGGGATGACAGCCACTCAGCACTCCTTTCTGCGGGGCCACAAACTTCTGCCTCACACGCTGAATTGGATGGCACGTGCTGTCGTTAGGGACAGCCTGCTCTCCCACACTACTGGTGGTTGTGCCTTATTCTGGGGTGTAGGGTTCCCGGGGCTGGGGAGGAATAAGGGGGTGAAGGTCAGGGAGAGCTGGCGGGGGCGCTGAGGCGGAGTCTTCCTGTGGGAGTTGGCGGGTGGTGTGTGGCCTGCGGCTCGATCGCCCAGCACCTGACCTTGCAGGTGACCTGCAGCCAGGCACCGCCTCTCCTGGGGTCTCAGTTTCCCCATCTGGGACTAAGTGCCCTCTGAAGAGGTCTTTTGCCCAATATGTCACTTGGCTTTTTGACTGTTGCGTCCACGGGCATTCATTGTGGATCCAAGTAAAATGAAATCCTTGACAACCTCAATCTTTTCTCCATGTATCATCGTGTTGCTTATTGACGGTCCATGAAAAAGGAAGACCCTCAACGAGATGGAGGGAGGCTGTGGCCGCGACGATGGGCCCGAGCAGCATGGCTTGTGAGGATGGGCGGGACCAGGCAGTGTTTTGTTCTGTTGCACTTGGGGTGGCTACGAGTTCAGACTGCCTTGACTGAGCTTAACAACAACGGTCTTGCAAACTCATCCTTCCCTAACCTGGGACCTTCTCTTGATTCGTGTATTCCAACCGTGAGTATTTAGTGAGCACTTACTGTATGCGAGGGAGCTAGTCATGCCTGAGACGGCCAAGGCCTGGCCCTGCTTCTATCATCGTCAGTAGCAACGCCCCAGCCACTAGCCACAAAGTGCAAGCTGGTCTCTGGAGGGACACATGGAGCCCGCACGCCCCCTGGTGGACACTGTAACCCGACAGGAAGAAGGGATGGATTTCGCACCCTTGTGCTTGCTCTGCGCCTGCCTGCCCCGTCAGATGCCTAGCACCAGCACCAACACCCACAGCCCCCCCTAAAGTCACGCATGCTGCTGTCACCGTCACTCCAACCGTTGATAGACACCATGTCTCTGCATAATTGCCGTGTAGGGATTATTTTAGGGGTGAGAGCTGGGCACTTGGTCTGGAGCTCGGGAGGGCGGCCCCACGGACTCCCAGATGCTTCTGCAATGTTCCTGGCAGCTAGGCTGCCCCCACCTCCCGGCGCAGACTTCCAGGCTGCAGTGCAAGGCTCGTGAAGGGGAAGAGACAGGCAGGAGAGTGGGGGACGGGGTGGGGAGGCGGCTGGACGTCCTCACCGGGGAGGCTGTCTCCACTGCCGTACTCACACGGACAGGGGGAGCTGGTGTCCCTGAGGCGATGACTCCCTGGGGTGGTCCTCCCTTAGCACCTCTCCTCTGTGCAATAGTGCTGTGTCCAGCAGTGCCACGTGGCAAGCAGTAATAAACGCAACATTCTTACTTGGTCCTTCAGTTTTAAAATAAACACTGAATGAGTTAATTAGAAGAATATATTTCCACTTTTAAAGATGCTCAGATTGAGCAGTATAATCCATGCAGGGGTTCTCACTGGAACTCAGACACCGAGGTGATTGAGAGATAGATCAGACAGACAGACAGATGACGGATAGGTAGGTAGATGATAGGTAGATTAGGTAAACAGTCAGGTGCAGACAGATGGGTGATAGACAGACAGACAGATGATGGCTGCCATGAAGTCAACTCCAGCTCGCAGTGACTGTGTACGACAGGACGGAGCACTGCCTGCTCCTTCATTGTTCTCACGGTCACTGGCACGTTCACGTCCGTTGCTGTAGCCATTGCGCAGAGGCACTTCACCTCGCCCGCCCTGGCCCGCCGCTTCCCCCGGCACGCTGTCCTCCTCCAGTGCTGAGCCCTGCGCTGGGACGTCCAGAGCCAGCCAGCTGCACGGTGCTCTGTCACGGCCCACGGCGCTGTTAGCGGCTGTTTGCCAGAAGTCAGTTGCCCGGCCTTTCGCCCTGGTCATTTTCTGTGGACATCCCCTGAGAACCCACTCTGCATCCCAGTACACACAAGCCTCCACTGAGACGGCCGGGGGCTGCAGATGAGGTGGATCGGCAGGAAGTGAGCCGGGTCTCCCACGTGGAAGCCGAGGACGCCTCCTCTGAGCCACCGCCGGGTCCAGTTCCCCAGGAGGGAAGTCCTTACAAAAGAGGAGCAGAGACATTCAGAGGAAGACAGCCGTGGTGTCTGCAAGCTCAGGGGTGCCTGGGGCCCCCAGAGGCTGGAGGAGGCAGGCAAGATCTTGCCATGGCCCCTTCAGAGGCAGCAGCCGCGCCGACGCTCCACAGTCAGCCTTCTGGTCTCCGAACCCCGAACCCGGAGAGTGAGTTGCGGTGTTCGAGGCCTCCCTGTGGTGCGATCCGTTGCCGCAGCCCCAGGACACTAAGACACCCTCCCTGCACCCCCAACTCCTTCCCACAAGAAGAGAGAGCTCTGCTCACCAAAATGCAGTTCTAGAAAGTTCCTACCTCTCGGAATCACAATAGCTCCGAACTGGAACCGACCCCCATGTCCGTCAGCCAGCTGCGTTGTTGTCGGTTGTCATGGAGATGCTTGGTGACCCTCCGTGTGCAGAGCAGCACGGTCTCCACAGCCCTTCCAGGCTGGGGCCTTTCAGAAGCGGATCACTGGGCTTGTCTTCCCAGGTGCCCCTGGTTGGGTTTGAACCGCCAACCTTCCAGCTAATCGTCGTGCGCTTAGCTGTTCATGCCACCCAGGAACTCTACCATCAACAGTGGAAAGGATATTCACTGTGACGCATCCATGGATGGGATGCTAGACACTGAAGAGAAAGACGGGCCTACTGCTCCGCCTAGCATGGTCTCAGGCCTCCCAGACGTGATTCCGAGTGGAGGAGACACACGGCACGGGGAAAACATGGCATGCGTGTGACGCTCACTGGCCGTGGAGGAGTCGGGGCAGGCTGCCTCTGGGCCCTGGCACGTTCTCTTAGCAGCCCTGAGTGCCAGTGTGCTTTTCTGCACGTTTACCTAATAATCATACGGAAGTTTGAAGGCTTAAAGGTCATGATTTCCACCTGGCAAGACAGTGTGTTCTTCATATCTGTGGTCCCAGGTGAGGTGACTGGGTGGGGCGTGGGGCCCAGGGCTGGGCATGGGGCCCAGGGCCTGTCTTTGAGGTGGGGAGCAGACTGAGGGCTTATTCAATGTCCCAGGGCAGTGAGGCAGGGTATCACCTGCAAAGCTGGGCTGGGAACCCATCTCCCAGCCAGTGAGTCCCTTGGCCATGGGCGGAGCACACTCCCTAAAGCAGCTGTCACAGTGAGCAACAGATTCCCAGATTCTTGTTGAAGGCCCCCTGCGACTTCTCAGCAGCGGGCGGGGAGTATTAATCAGTGATTACCTTTCCCCCAGCAGAGCTCTGTCCTCAGAAAAAGCCAAAGTCCTCACCACACCCTCCAATAAGCACTGTTCACCTCACAGACTCCACTCATGCAGCCCCTCACCCAGCTTCGCTCACATCCCCAGGCCCAGCCTGGCCTCAGGGCCTTGGCCCGTGCAGCCTCCTCTGTCTGAGCTGCATGCAAACTCAATATCCCCACGGTTCCTGCCCTCCCCTCTTCCTTCAAGGAGCTCTGATGGCATAGTGGACATTTGGAGGTTGGTGGTTCAAACTCACCAGCTGCTCCATGGGAGGAAGATGAAGCAATCTACAGCCTTGGAAACCCAGTGGGGGTGTCTGTGAGTGCTTGAACAATTTCTCTCAGAAAGATCAGCACGAGGCTGGTCCCCATGAGGCAGAGGTCAAAGAAGTCCCAAATGTCCAAACTACCATGCCACTCCATCATTTCAGACATTAACCCCTCCTCCTCCTCCCAGTAATTTACCCAGTCTCAGGGTTCTGTATTTCGCTGTAACGCCTCACAGAACTCACAGACACCCAAGGGTTCGTGTCACATAGTAGTGGTGGAGGCTGGCAGGCTGGCGAGTCCCGGGTCCGTGAGTAGGTCTCGTGGATCCTCCCAACTCTCGGGGTTTGATGAACCTCGATCAGCAGATCAGATGA
>NW_006922053.1:1448586-1450040 GCF_000298275.1 Orycteropus afer afer | reverse complement strand
AATTACTATAATGAAATGTGCAAAGACCTGGAGTTAGAAAACCAAAAGGGAAGAACACGCTTGGCATTTCTCAAGCTGAAAGAACTGAAGAAAAAATTCAAGCGTTAAGTTGCAATACTGAAAGATTCTGTGGGCAAAATGTTGAATGATTGAGGAAACTTCAAAAGAAGATGGAAGGAATAGAGTCACTATACGAGAAATAATCAATGTTCATCCATTTCAGGAGTTGGCATGTGATCAAAAACCAATGGTATTGAAGGAAGAAGTCGAAGCTGCACTGAGGGAACTGGTGAAAAACAAGGCTCCAGGAATTGACGGAATATCCACTGAGATGTTTCAACAAACGGATGCCCTGCTGGAGGCATTCACTTGGTTATGCCAAGAAACTTGGAAGACAGCTGCCTGGCATCTGACTGGAAGAGATCCATATTTGTACACATTCCAAAGAAAGGTGATCCCACAGAATGTGGAAATTATCGAACAATGTCATTGATATCACATGCAAGTAAAATCTTGCTGAAGAGAATTCAAAAATGGTTGCAGCAGTATATTGACAGAGAACTTCCAGAAATGCAAGCTGGATTCAGAAGAGGACGGGGAACGAGGGGTATTGGAGAAGGCTGAAGTGGAAGGCCGAAGGGGCCACTTGCTGAAAACCACAGGCCTTCAACAGACTAATAGGCATGATCCAAAGAGCCCTCCATCACAGTGGCTAACTCGCTACTCTTCCGTCCCTTTTGTTTTTACCGACACTGAGTTCCTTAAGGTTCTTACTTTCCATTACACCTTCTCTTACTCACATCTCTCTCAATAACCGGTTTCAGCTGAGGGCCACAGTCCATGAGGCGGACCCTGGGAAGAGTGCCACAAAGTCAGGAGTAACCACTGAAAAGAACAAGGCATCCCTGGTGGTCCAAGGGATGCCAGCCCCTCCCGGGTCAGTATCTAATCACGTTGAGGCCTTCACTTGTGGAGATAGGCATTTTAGAGAAGTGATCCTCACTGTCCCCTTGGGTGTCAACACTCAATAAACCTTTTGTTTTCCCTCTTCAACCTGCTGTGTTCATTGCCTTTTCATGACAGGGACGAAGGGCCTTGTTAGTCCTACAACAATATCACTGCTGGTGTCAGAGGATCTAGCTGAAAGCAAAGAACACCAGAAAGCTGGTTACTTGTGTTTTACTGACTATACAAAGGCATTTGTGTGGATCCTAACAAATTGTGGATAACATTGAGAAGAATGGGAATTTCAGAACACTTGATTGTGCTCATGAGAAACCTGTACACAGACCAGGAGGCTGTCATCCCAACATACTAAGGGGGTGTGGTGGTTATATTGTGTGTCAACTTGGCTAGGCCTGGTTGAGTGGCTGGGCAGCTGGTGGTAGTTATTCCCCATGATGAGACTGGCAATCAACTCCATGGTGGGATCTACCACAAGCAGCTGAGTAGCT
>NW_006922053.1:1444425-1447521 GCF_000298275.1 Orycteropus afer afer | reverse complement strand
CTACTTCCATAGTGATACCACCTCAGAAACCCAAGGAGGGGTTGCTATGAGTTGGATCTGACTTGATGGCAATGAGTTTTGTTTTGTTTTTTCCTTTGGAACCCAACCCATGGTACTTTCATTCGTTTCATATGCATGGGAGAGCTGGACAATAAATAAGGAAGACTGAAGAAGAGTCAATGCTTTTGAGTTGTGATGTGTTGGTGAAGAATGCTGAAAAGTACCACGGACTGCCAGGAGAACTAAAGAACTAACTCTTTCCTGGAAGAAGTGCAGCCGGAATGCTCCTTGGAAGCAGGAATGGCCAGACTTCGTCTCACCTACTTTGGTCATGTTGTCAGAGGGGACCATTCCCTGGAGAAGGATGTCATGAGTGGTGAGGTGGAGGGCTAGAGTAAAAGGGGAAGGCCCTCAATGAGGTGGATTGACACGGCGGCTGCAACACTGGGCTCAGATATGGCAGGGACTGTGAGGCTGGCCCAGGATCAGGCAGGGTTCCAGTCTGTTGTACACGGGGCTGCTATGAGTGGAAGTTAACTCGACAGCATCTAACAACAACAACGACAACATTGGTTTTAAGAAAATTTAAAGGGAAAATTTTGGTTTAAGGTTTAAAGATGCTCTCAGGGCAGCACTTTAGGGGTTCATTCTGTCTCCATGGGTCCAGGAAGTCTGGAGTTCATGACCATTTGAAATTCAGTTGTGCATTTTGGGGCAGGGACGTTCATCTGTTTGGGTGACTGAGTGTGGAGTAGTGACGGGGAAGTGGGACCTGTGGTAGTGTCGCCGATAGCAGCACCGGAAGCTGTGTCCCTTCAGGAGGGACAGTGACCCCACAGGCAGCATCACACCAAGGGCGAGCCCGCCAGGCACAGGGCAGTCAGGTCTCCTCTCTCCAACCTTTATGCCCACTCTGACTCCAGCCTCCCGCCCACGGCGCTCCCTAGTTCCCTGCCGGGTTCCATAATTCGTTGCAATGGCCACCCAGACTCACAGTTATGAGATTTATTCACGAGCAGCACACAACACAGGACCGGGGTCAGGAAGCATGCAGGCGGCCTCCCTTCTGTGCACAGCAGCCCGTCAGCTGCTCTCAGCCCCGAGGACAGGCTCCTCTCGGCCCTGCTGTCTGTCACCACCCAGTCTGTTGCAAGGCCCCTTCTGGGCCTCTCACTGTCCTGAGTCACAGCCCTTGACCCTTGCCACAGCTCTTCTAGACCCCCCCCCCCATCTTATCCTCATCTTTCTTCCTGGTGCTGTTTTTCTGATCCCGTCCTGTCTGTCAGAACCTCCTGGCCCCTCCTGGTGTGGCCACACACGGACCAATTCCCTCTCAGTAGGCCACTGTCACTTCATTTGCATAGTAGGCTGTAGTAACTCTATTTGCATAGTTTATAGTCACTTCATTTGCATATCCTATTGACACCAGTCTCTGAAAAAGAAAAAAAAAAAGCAACTCACTGCAGTAGAGTCAGATCCGACTCACAGCGACCCCTCCTTGGGTTTCCGAGGCAGTATCACTACAGAAGTAGATCGCCCAATCTTCCTTCTATGGAGTGGCTGGTGGGTTTGAACTGCCAGCCTTCTGGTTAGCAGTCAAGTGCCTTAGGCACTAGGCCACCAGAGCAAGGTGCATACCAATCACAGGACAGGCTGCAGCCCAGGGCCAGACAACAGGGATCAAACCACAAGCTGTTTACGAGGTCCCTAGGAATGTCGATCAACCTGGACGAGGTAACACACCCTCTGGGAGAGAAAACTAGGGCCGAGGTAACCCCTCAGGGTGTGTGGGGGAAATCTCTCAAGCTGTTTTCCCAAAGAACTGAGGCAAAAGGTGGCCTAAAGGAGCTCATCTTGCCACAGCACGGTACCTCCCGCTCCTGGAACATGGCCTGGCATACACTAAGTGCCTGGTATTCGTTGAAGGCAGGGTGGGTGCCCTGGGCTCACTGCTCCCCGCCCCCACTGCAAGCTCTCTCCCAGCAGCACTGGGCTGTCACCCGGCACCCCTCCCTCTGTGTTTGAGCTCAAGAGGCTGAAGGGCTGGGAACTGTCCTGAGTGTCAGTGGCACCACCGGACAGCCCCCTGGTGGAGAATCCATACCTGAGCTCAGTGGGAGCCATGCTGGCCTGCTGAGGGGCAGAGGGATGACGCAGCACAGGAGCCAAGGACTTGGCTGACATGTTCCTGCAGAAACCAATGTCTGCAGACACTGCCAGAGGCCCTTGGGGCAGAACCCCTAATTATAGCCTCATGAGCAATCACAGAGGGGCTCTGGTGGCACAGTGGTTAAAACAGTGGGTTGCAATCCAAAAGGCCAGCGGTTCAAACCCACCAGCCACTCTGCGGGAGAAAGATGGGGCAGTCCGCTTCCATGAAGATGACAGCCTTGGAACCCTTGTGTGGCAGTTCCACTCTGTCCGCTAGGGGCGCTGTGGGTCGGAATCATCGTCCTGGCAGTGGGTGTGGTTTGGGCTTTGCTTCCTTAGAGATTGACAGCCTTGGAAACCCTGGGTGCAGTTCCACTCTGTCCGCTAGGGGCGCTGTGGGTCGGAATCATCGTCCTGGCAGTGGGTGTGGTTTGGTTTGGAGCAATCAGGGTGTCAGTTTGTGGTTCTTCCTACTCTCTCCCCTTATGTTTCCACTAGAAGCTGTGACCAACTAGAACCTTGGGAAGGAGCCCTGCTGGTCCAGTGGTTTAGTGCCCGGCTGCTAACTGAAAGGCTGGTGGCTCCAGCCCACCAGCAGCTCCACGGGAGGAAGGCCTGGCCATCTGTCCCAGTAGACTGCAGCCGAGGAAACCATAGGGGCAGTTCGGCTCTGTCACATCACACAGGCTTGCTAAGAGTCAGGTTGTCTGGGTGACCCCCAACAACCATCTTGGAGAAGCAGTGCTCAGATGGAACCAGCTCCGTGGAGGAGCCATGGGTCTGAGCCCTGCCAGGGGCAGACTGTAGGCACTGCTGCCAGCCCAGATCATGCCATAGTGTGGCTGGAGGTGGCTCGCAGCTGCTCCCTCTGCATGGCGTCTAATGGAGACGCCTGCTAGGTCACAGCTCCCTCCTTGGGGGTGGACTGAAGCCAGGGACTGACAG
>NW_006922053.1:1440671-1444150 GCF_000298275.1 Orycteropus afer afer | reverse complement strand
AAAAGACAGGCCTCAAAAAGACAGGCCTGGCGATCCGTTTGCAAAAGGTCAGAGCCTTGAAAACCTTGTGGGGCACAGTTGTTCCTCGACACACGTGGGGTCACCCCGAGTCAGGTCCGACTTGATGACACCTTTTCGGCTTTGGAAGAGTGTATGAGAGGGAGGAGGTGGGGGGAGGGGGAGGAGCTGAGCGCAGGGCTCCGCGCACCTGGCCACGTGGTGAACTGCCCTCTCCAGGCCTCAGTAGGGAGCTCTGAGACGGAATCAACTCGAGGGCAGTGGCTTTGGTTTTTTGGGTTAGGTTTAGGCCTCGGTTTTCTCCTCCGGAAAATGGGCCGGTTGTGCAAAGTACTCGCTCGGGATTAAGTGAGCCCGGAAGCCCTTCCCCCTGGCACCGGAGGACAAGGACTCGCGCAGACCAGGTAGATCAGAGGAGCTTTACCGAGCCCCGCCCCCTCGTCAGCAGGGCAGGCGCTCCAGCTGCCAGCAGTGACGCAGGCAACGGAGGCGGCGTCCTTTGAAGTAGGGCCAGGTGAAGGTGAACTCCGAGATGCACTCGGAGGTGGTCTCCAGAGACGTGTCGGAGGGGCAGGAGTCAGCCACTGAGGTGTTGCTGGTGCGTCGCGCCGCGAACCGCTTCCGGTGATGTCTCTTGGACTTGGTGGCAGTGTCCCCCGGCTCGCTGATGGTCTTGCTGGCGGTCTTGCTAGGGGACTGCACCGGGATGTTGGTGCCGCTGGGCGTCTGGACGAGGGGCACCGTCTGGCTGGTGGTGCCGCTCGGGTGCTGCGCGGGGGCTGAGGGCTTGCGGGTTGTCTGAGAGGGCAGTATGGACCCCAGCGACTGTCGCTGGGGCTGCTGGTTGAGGCCCTGCTGGAGCGGGTTGGTGGAGTTGCCCCGGGACTGCATACGCCCCCGGGTCTTGCCGGTCAGCTGGGAGCCGCTGGCGGAGCCCGTGGCAGGTTGGGCACGGCCCCCGGAGCTGGTGACGGCGGTGGCGGCAGCACCGGACTGGGCGTGGCCTGAGGTGGCATGGGGGGAGCCCCCAGGGGTCTTGCCAGGGCCAGCAGGGCCGGCGGGGGCCTCGGTCGGGGAGCCCGCGGAGGAATCTGAGGAGGGCTGGCGGTCGGTTGCGCCCGGTTCCGCGGGCTGAAGGTCCGTTTTCACTTGTCCTTCTGCAGCGGCGTCACGCTTGCTGGGCCTGCAGGGAAGGGCGGTGAGGCCTGGCCCTGCAGCCCAGGGCCGAGAACCGGGTCCTGGCTGCTGGCTGCTGGCTGCTAGCACAAAGCGTTGCAAGTGGCCGCGCACACACACATACAGACGCGCACACGCATACAGACGCGCACGCTTTCTCTGACACTCATGGTCACTCATATACATAACCAAAAACAAACAAACCAAACTCACTGCTGTCGACTCATAGCGACCCCTCCGTGGGTTTCCAAGGCGGTATCACTAGGTCAGTAGATTGCCTAATCGTCCTTCTGAGGAGTGGCTGGTGGGTCTGAACCGCCAGGCTTCTGGTTAGGAGTCAAATGCCTTAGGCACTATGCCACCAGAATTCCCCAAACATTGTTGTTGTTGTTATTTGCCATCGAGTCGGCCCCGACTCCTAGCGACCCCTCCTTGGGTTTCCGAGGCAGTTATCACTACGGAAGTAGGATTGCCCAACCTTCCTTCCGAGGAGTGGCTGGTGGGTTTGAACCGCCAGCCTCCTGGTTAGCAGTCAAGTGCCTTAGGCACTATGCTACCAGAGCTCCCCAAACATAGGCACTCATAAATGCATACTCACACACTCCCTCACACGTGCACTCACTCCTATACACACCCACTCACACACACACATCCATTCATCCATACTCCAGTGCATTCTTACACACTCCTATACACACACTCACATGCACATACATATACTCCTATGTGCACACATTCCCTCACCCACACACTCTCTTACATCCACACCCATAAATGCATGCTCACTCATATACACACTTATACACATAAACACATGCTCACACATTCCTACATCTACACTCACAAATGCACACTCACTCACTCCTCTACACACGTTCATACATGTTGTTGCTGTTAGGTGCTGTAGAGTTGGCTCTGACTCAGTGACCCCACATACACAATGGAACCCCGCCCACTCCTGCACCAGCCTCAATCTCTGCCATCCATCCAGTCACAAATGCACACCCACTCACTCCTAGATACACACCCTCATACACATTCAAATGCACATGCACTCTCACACCCGCACTCCCTCACACGTGCGCTCCTGCACTCATTCATCTACACATGTTCATGATTCATATGCAGTCACGTTCCCTCACAGTGCACACACCCTCCCTATATGCATGCTCATATATACACTCACCCAACACACACATGCACACACGTCCATACACCCACATATGCACTCACATCACATTCACATTTATGCACTCACAGCCCCACTCATGCACCCTCAGCACCTCTCACAGCCACATACACACACGCACCCTGACACGTGCATATATGCACACTCATTCTCACACTTACATTCACATGGACACACAAGCAACACCTGTACACATTCACAATCGCTTTCACACACTCACCCCCATATACACTCCCAGTCACTCAACCCACTTTGACACACTCACACTCATGCATTCATACACTCATACACACACACAAGCACACACACTCTCATACTCACAGACCCACCTCTCCCAGAAATTACCTACGGTTGGCTCCGAGGGCAGCCGGGGACCCGCCGCCGCAGCCGGGGTGACGAGGGCCCGGCTCCGGGCCAGAATCCTCAGGACTGGTCCCCGAGAGCGTGCGGGAGAGAGCGGACAGTGAGGGCCAGCAAGCATAGGTTGAGACGCCAGGCGCGGGCCAGGAAGAGTGGGAAGGGGGGAACGGACAGACAGAACAGGATCAGACAGACAGGACAGGCAGACACAGCCAAGCAGTGAGGCCTGAGACCCAGAGGAAAGATGAGAAGCAGGGGCGGACAGCGGACCGAAGGGCAGGCGGTAACGCACCATCCCTGGTGAGAGCGGCTGCCGCGTCCAGGGCTCGCCCGCTGAGGTCGCTGACGACGTTGTCCACGGTGTCGCGGTGCTTTAGAAACAGTGGACGGACCACGCGATGGTACAAGATGTGGGCCCCGTTCCAGGGCCCGGGCGTCATGCAGAACAATAGGAAGGCGCACTGCGGGGGAGGCGCCGCCTCGATTGGCTCCCAGGCAGGGCCACCACCAGACAGTGGTGGGTGGGCCACAGCCTCCCCCATCACACCCCTGCGACAGGCACCGGTTCTCGGCCCTCGGACACCCTCCCCATACAGGCGGCAGGTCTGGGCCTCTAGCACCCCGCCACCTCCTAGGCCCCTCCCCAGTCTCCTGCCTCCCTGGTCACCCGTCCGCCACTGCAGCGACACCTTGCCCCTCTATTCCCCCCAGGCACTTCCTTCCTATGTCCCCCCCC
>NW_006922053.1:1429947-1440529 GCF_000298275.1 Orycteropus afer afer | reverse complement strand
CCCCCGCGTCTTGCCCCGCCCCATCTCCCCCACCTTGCCCGCGTAGTAGAAAGGGAACCAAAACAGGAGTAGATCGCTGAAGAACTCGACCAGCCCGAAAAGGCTGTACACCACCCAGTAGGTGAGCCACAAAGTGTCGTCCTCTTTGCTTGGACTCTCGATAGCCTTGATTCTGGGGGGGGCAGGGCCAGGTCAGGGGCTGCCCAGCCGCTCCCCTCCGCGCCCCGCCCCCTCCCCGCCCCGCACTCACGAAGCATATGCGGGGTAAGCAAATCCGATGAGGTTGCACAGCAGAGAGGCCCCGTGGCCGAAGAGAAGATACAGGCTTAGCAGCGTCACGACTCCTGCGGGGACACGGGGCGTGGGTGCGGGCCTGGGCCCACCGCGGCCTCCACTCAGCCTGGCTTCCGCAGTGGTCTGCAACCAGCACCTCTTTCCAAGCTCTGGCAGTACCAGGGCAGCCCCCCAGCCTAGTCCCGAGCCCAGAGTCGCGTCTGGGGTCTGGACCTGGTTAACGTGCCCACCTCGCCCAGGGCTGTGACCTCCCCGAGGCAGGCATCCCCTGGTCACTCTGAGTGCCCACCGTAGGAGCACAGAGCTGCCCAAGGGCCGCTGGAGGGAGTGTGTGGCTGCAGTTGCCATTGCCTCTCCACCCCAGCTCTGATGAGGGGCGCTGGGAACTAGAGGCTAGCGTTTCAATGTTAGGGGACAGGGAAAAGTGGCCAAGTCAGGCTGCTGTCACCGGGACTTGATTCCCCGTGAGCTGGGGTGGTCAATCATTTTTTTTTCAGTCTTAGTGCGGGGTGTCTCCCCCTCGGCACTGCTGACATGGGGTTCGAGCCTTCTCGGGGTGAAGCCACCCTGCGTGCTGTGGGGTGTTCAGCAGCATCTCTGGCCTTCACTCACGTGATGCCAATGCCCCCCCCCCCGTCGTGACAACCACAAATGTCCCAGGACAGTGCCAAGTGCCTCCTGGGACCAGAATCGCCCCCAGTGAGGACCCCTGGGTTGGAGATTCTCCTGACCCCGATGAGACTCCGTGTCCCACAATCCTCTGACGTCCTGAGGCGCTGCCCACATTGAAATCCACGCACTGAGTGGGAAGGAGGGAGGAGAGATCTCAAGAGTGGAGTGGGAGGGCCCCGTCTACACTGTAATCCACTGGCCGTTTATTCTGGTGGATGCTGTGAGCACAGTCCTGGCCCAAAGTGCTTACAAATTAACACAGGTTCTTCCCCGGTGGCAGTGCTGACCCAGGGGCTGGTTTGTTCTCTGGGGCAGGGCGGGCACTGCAGGGTCCTGAGTGGCACTCCTATGGCACCTGTCCCAGATGTGAAAACCCAACGTCCCCTGACGTGGACCTGTGTCCCCGTGGGGGGTCTCACACAGACACACACACACACTCCTGAGGACCTCTGACATGGAGTCAGAAAAGGCCAGTTTGGGCTCTTGTGCCCACAGACCTGGCAGATCCTCTGCTTTCGGGATCATTCTCCATGTGACACTCAGCAAATGCCCCAGGCAGTGTCCTCTTCTGCAGATGAGGCAGTAAAAGGCCCTGCCCCTGAGCCTTGCTGGAGATTCGCCCAAAGAACTCCTCTCTACACATTCACTGACCGTGTACTGGACACAGCGGGGGTGCAGACACACTCCCAATGTGTGGGTGTGGAGGGAAAGTGTGTGTGTACTGTGGGTGAGGGGGAGCCAGGAGCCTGAGCCATGACCCTGAACCCTGACACTGAAAACAGTAACTGCTGCATTGATTGAGTGCTTACTGTGTGCAGGGCGCTCCCCCTGCCTGTCCTCATTGAAGGGCTAGAACAAATCGGAAGCTGGGGCTGGGGAGGGGCCAGGTTGCCCAAGGTTCCAGGGAGCCTCTGGCAGCAGGGAGGAAAGAGGCCGCCTCCCCCAGGCCTTTATCTGAAGAAAAAGACCAATGCCACCTCTGGGACAAAGAGCAGAGATCTGTCACCACACCCCCCTCGTCTCCTCCACCTGCACTAATCTTTGTCCTTGGAGGTTCAAGATCAGGAACAGGGTGGGAGTGGGGAGAGGGGTCCTAGCGAAGACCTCCCGGCCTCGGGCTTCTTCTGAGACTCAGTTTCCCCGTGGATCACCTGGAGGGGCTGGCCCACAGCAGGAGGAGGGGCTTTATACACATTTGCTAACTGGATGGGATTTGGTCATGTGACAGCATAGGGCCCAAGGGCAACCTCATCTGTTCAAGGGGGTGGGACCAGCCCCCAAATCCCTTTTCCTGCAGCCTCAGCACTAGGAGGATGATCTTAAGACATGAGACTGTGGGGCTGGCCCTGGGGGTCAGCAGCACAGGGGACCGGCAGTGGGGGAAGGCTACCTACCATACAGCCCCCACCTCCCTATTCTCCCCAGGCTCCCCAGCTTGCCCCCCCAAAAAAAGCCTCCCTCCCTGCTGCTCTATGACCTAAATTTCCTGGCTGTGGGTGCTAGGGCTGAGGAAAGGCAGGGCAGAGGTCGGAGCCTGCACTTGGCTGAGCCCAGGGGCCTTTGGGGTCAAGGATAAATTTGAGATTCTCTGCCCTGGTGGGAGGGAGGGAGGGGCGCAGCTCCCAGAATCTGTACCCGGAGATGTTTCAAAACGCGGCAGTGCTTCAGGAACGCCCTCTCCCCTGAGAGTCTGCACAAAACACCCTTGTGACTCATTCCAGGGGGTCTTTCTGGAAGAAGTGGACCTTGGACACCGGAAAATGAGTTTTCAGAGAGGGCCGGGCGCCCCCCCCCAAGGTCATACAAGAACGGGAATGAGTCAGAACCAACCCGGCTTGGGGTTGGACACACACCTCCCTCCCATCAACCCTAGTCGAATTTCTCTGCAACTTCCATGGCAGCTGTCAGACAACCCAGCTCCAACTCGTCAAATATTTACTTACAGTGGGGCTGAGCCCTGGAGGTAGAAGGAAGAGAGAGGGCAGGCCAAGAGGGAATACTGTGCCCACAAAGAATGCGAGGGAAGCTCAGAAACACCAGGAGATCTCTACACTTCTCCCAGACTGGGGCTCATGTGGAGAGGGGGACTGGCAGCTGAGTCTGCACCCTCCTCCCTCGGGACCCCCTGGGCAACTGGAAAAACAGGACTGGGTCCTGGCGGACACCCAGAGCACAGAGAGAGCCAAGGATGGCCTCCAGACCTGGCCAAGTACCGAGGGTGGAGGCGGTTTGCTGCTGAGGCTGAGCGAAGGGGTGGCCCTCACAGAGGCAGGGCAAGGGCTGGGGGCAGCCCACAGACCACGGTACGAGCCCCCTCCCCAGGACCTCGGTGTCCCCCCCTTGACAATGGGGCGCGCCCCGCAGCCAAAGCAGGCTGGAGGTCAGCTTCAACAACCCAGGCCTCCAGGACCTCAGTGTGCCCGTCGGTGAAATGGGGTGGGGACCCCTAGCGTCCCCCGAAGGCTCACCCGCGGCCAAATACCGCTTCTCGACACCGGTCCTGGCTTCGAGTGCCCCGAGCACCTGGCTGGCCAGGTTCCTCCGTTCCAGAAGCTCCTCGAAGCGCTGCCGCAGACCGTCCATGGCAGCGGCGCTGGGGATGGCAGCCGGAGCTTGACCGCCGCCCCACACTCTCCGCCCGGCTCGAGCGCGCCTTCTTTGCCCAGCGCCGCCGGTCGCAGCGCTCCGCCCCCGACCCCCCGCTCGGGCCAATGGGAGGGCAGGGCGGACAAAGGAGGTGGGGCCTGCCCCGTCTCCTCCGCCGCATCGCCCTCTGGCGGGCTGCCGCCGCAGCAGCGGCGACACGGGCGGCAGGGGGCGGGACGTGGCGGCAGAGGGCGCCGATTGGCCAGCTGGGCGTGGGACGTAGCTGATTGGAGAGGCGGGGCCAGGGGGTGGAGCTTGCGGGAGAGAAGCATGGTGGGGAGGGTGGAGCTTGCGGGAGAAAAACGGGAGCTGATTGGAGAAACCGGAGCGATTCATTAATGAGACCAGAGAAGGAGGGGTTGATCACAAAGGAGGGGAGGTGCAACCTGAGGGGCGGGGATGGGGCGGGGCTAACTGATTGGACCAGAGAGAAGGCCGGGCTGATTCGAGAGGGAGGGGTGCTAAGAAAAGTGGAAGGTGCCAAAGAAAGGAGTGGGGCCAACTGTAGCAACAATGAACTCTCTTCTGTGGGTCAGGAGACTTGGGTCACTGTACAAATTGGGAAACTGAGGCTCCAGAGGATTGGGGCCTGTGGTAGAACCAGGGTGGCCATGTGTCACCCCCACCACCATCACCGTCGGATCTTCGCGCCCCTTGATGGGGTAGCCGCAAAGACCTCTGGGAGTTGAAGCCCCTCCAGGGTTGCTATGGCGCCAGGCGCTAGTGCCGTTTGGCGGGGGGAGGACCTTCTAAAGGCCCCGCCCCCACCGCGGCCCCGCCCCCATGCGGCCCGCCGGGACTGCACTCTGGCTGTGCCTGACCTTGGCCTTGGGCCTGGCCCTCGTCTGCCCCCTGGCTATGGGGTGGGCCTCGGCCCGGGCCCCAGTCTATGTCAGCAGCTGGGCCGTACGGGTGTCCCAAGGGAACCTGGAGGCCGAACGCCTATCGCGCAAGTTCGGCTTCGTCAACCTGGGGCAGGTGGGAGGGACGCGGATGGACCCGGAAGGGGGTGGGGGCTACATGACCCCAGACTCTGGGAGGAGGGTCTCCAGACACCGCCCTCCCTCACATATCAAGACTCCCAGGGCACCCGGAGCCCCCACCTGGGCACCTGATTGGGGGACGCAAGCACTCGGGCTTTGTCCCTGCCCTTGAGGGGCTCCAGCAGCGGCCCCAGATCCCATTTATGCAGCGGCCCCCTCTCCCCACATTCTCAGATCTTCCCTGACGGGCAGTACTTCCACCTGTGGCACCGGGGCGTGGTCCAGCGGTCCCTGAACCCGCACTGGGGCCACCGTCTGCGCCTGAAGAAAGATCTCAAGGTGAGCCCAGCCTGAGGGCTGTCCCCTCGAGGCCTCAGCCACCTCCTGTCATCTCTGTGACTGTGGCTACCCTCTCTGAGCCTCAGTTTCCCTGTCTACACTTCTGGAAAGAGGCTACATGGGGCAATTGTGGCAATGTGGGCTTTTCACCCAGGGCCTGGCACAGGGTCCCCCTTCCCTCCGCTAGCTCACCCTCAATGATCAAGGGCCCCAGATACTCTACTGAGAAGGAGCTCCTGGGATGGAGGAAGGGGAATTGGCCCATTTTACAAAAGAGAAAACTGAGGCCAAAGGTTGGAGGCTTGCCTGTAGTTGCCTAATGAGTCCGTGGCTGAATGGAAACCAGGGTTCAGATCCCAGATGCCTGGAGAGGTGCCCTAGCCAGCTGAGGCCAGCTCCCCATTGAGAAGGCCTCAAATGCCCAGCAGAGGAGTTGAAACTGAGGCTGGCAGGCCTTGGGAGGACCATGAAAGGAATAGAGAGAAGTGGCTGGTTGGAGATGTGGCCTGAAGGACACAGGCCAGGACTTGCCACCGGATGGGATGCATGGGACAGAGAGAGAACTGGGACCAGCTCTGCTCAGCAGCTGGGGAGATGGTGGTCTCGAGGTGGGGCTGGGGGCTGGGGGCTGAAGGCAAGAAGAGGGCAGAGCAAGGCTCTGAGGAGAAGCTTGCCCAGGCAGGCAGAATGGCACATGCAAAGGTCCTGTGGCACAAATGAACTAGCAGTCATCCTGGCTGCAGTAGGCGGCAGGTGGGGGCTGGCAGGGCCTTAAGGTGAGTGTGACAGGGGAGTTTGACAGGGAGTGAGGCCGCTGTGCAGCTGAGAGGGGCAGGAGGGCAGCTGGGCACAGGGAGGCGGCCAGCATAGCCATCGCAGGGCGGTCTGCACCGTGGGGGTGGGTAGAGAAAAGCAGCTGGCTTTGGGAGTGCAGGGCAGGGGCCTGATGACCCCCTGCCACCCTGGGCTGTGGCCTCCACACTGTGGGCCCTGGGGTGGGTGCTCTGAGGCTGCAGCCCTCCCTGGCTGAAGGCAGAGTCCCAGGTGGGTGGGGACCCCAAAGAGCTGGCCCAACAAACTCAAAGGTCTCAGGGCCCCACTTCTGGCCCTGGCTCTCTGGTGTCATGAAAGGCCCCAGCTACAAGCCCTGGGCATTCTGGTCCACACAGCCCCTCACAGTGGTCCCCTGGCTGCTCAGGGGGGCAGGGGCTCCCATCACTGGATAGGGAACGAGTAGGGAAGACTCAGGCCCACGGGCCTCCCTTCCCCACGGGGTAGGGTGTGAGCAGAGGCTGAGCAGGGAGGAGGGGACTCAAGAAGCCGTCCAGCCCCTCACATGATGCTCCCTCCAGGTGCAGTGGTTTGAGCAGCAGACACGGCTGCGGCGGGTGAAGCGCTCCCTGGCAGTGCCCACTGACCCCTGGTTCCACAAACAGTGGTACATGGTGAGTGGCCGGGACAGGGCTGGAGGGCAGGCGGGCTGGAGCCCCTCTGAGCCATGCTCTGCCCCGCCCAGAACGAAGACGTGCAGCCCGACCTGAACATACAGCAGGTGTGGGGCCAAGGGCTCACGGGCCAGGGGGTCGTGGTCTCCATCCTGGATGACGGAATTGAGAAGGACCACCCGGACCTCTGGGCCAACTACGTGAGCTACTGAGCTGCGGGGGGCGGGGCATGGCCTGAAGCCCCACCTGCGAACTGCCACTCCCTGCACCCCTTGACATCCCCTCACCCCCTGCAGGACCCCCTGGCCAGCTACGACTTTAACGACTATGACCGAGACCCCCAGCCAAGATACACACCCAGTGATGAGAACCGGTGAGCCAGGGTCTCATGGGATATGGGGGCAGACCCCCTGGCCTGTGGGGGCAGCTGGGCTGTGACAGGGCCCCTCTCGCCTGGCACCAGACATGGGACCCGCTGTGCTGGGGAAGTGGCCGCAGTGGCCAACAACGAGTTCTGCGGTGCCGGTGTTGCCTACAATGCCCGAATTGGAGGTAGCCAGCCCCTGAGGTGCCACCCGGCCAGAGACAAGAGGGCAGACAGGCTATGTGGGGTGGGGGGGACTCTCAGCACCTGAGTCCAAGGCCAGGGGGGAGGTGTGATGCCAAGGCCCAGAACTAAGGCTGGGGGGAGAACAGAGCCCATCTGCAATCCCCAACTCCCAGGAGGCAGAGAGGGATCCAAGGCAGGGGAGCACATGGAGATGGCTGGGTGCAGTGCAGGTGCTGGTGGTGGGTGCAGGCTGTGGGCTCCAGCGGGCTCCTGTGGGCAGGCGTGGGGTGGCCCCACTCAGGCGCCGGGCATCCCAGGCGTGCGTATGCTGGATGGCACCATCACAGACATCATCGAGGCCCAGTCTCTGAGCCTGCAGCCACAGCACATCCACATCTACAGCGCCAGCTGGGGCCCGGAGGACGACGGCCGCACAGTGGACGGGCCCGGCACCCTCACCCGGGAGGCCTTCCAGCGTGGTGTGACCAAGGTGCGTGGGGCCCGGGCAGCAGGGGCGGGGGCCATGCCTGCGCCCGCGTCGACATGTCCCGGCTCCCCCAGGGCCGCAGCGGGCTGGGCACCCTGTTCGTCTGGGCGTCCGGCAATGGTGGGCTGCACTACGACAACTGCAACTGTGACGGCTACACCAACAGCATCCACACGCTGTCGGTGGGCAGCACCACCCAGCAGGGCCACGTGCCCTGGTACAGCGAGGCCTGTGCCTCCACGCTCACCACCACCTACAGCAGCGGCGGCGCCACTGACCCGCAGATTGTGAGTGCCGCCTCCAATGCGCCGTCAGGGCCACCGGGTTCTGCCCCGCTCTAGCCTGGTGCCCACCGCAGCCCCGCCCCCTGCCCTCCCTGTCCCCCCACCTCCACTCCTGTTTGACCCCTCCCTGTCCCCCCACCTCCACTGCTGTCTCCCACCCCTCTCTGGTCCTCCACCTCCAACCCCCACTCCCCCATCCCTCCCTGTCTCACCATTTCTGCTCCTGTCCCAAACCCCTCTCTGGGCCCCCCGCCCTCCCTGGTCACTGCCCCTCACCCCTGTCCACTCCCCAGGCCCTTCCCTGTCCCCCCACCTCTGCCCCCACCTCCACCACAGCGACTTCTCCACATTCAGCAGAAGCTGCTTTCAATGCTCACATGCCTCAAAATGAAACAGCTGCCACAGTGTTGTGACCGCCTCCCACTCCCGGCTGGCACCTCCTGTCTCCTGTGCCCAACCTCAAGGCCGCTGTACAGGCTGTTCCCTCTGTCCTCAATGCCTTTCCCCCTCCTGCCCTTGCTTACCCTTCTGCCCACGCCGATGCCTCCTGGAAGCCTTCCCAGAATGCCCCGCACGGTAGACTCAGCCCCCACCCCCTGCTCGTGGTCCCACCCCCTGCCCTGGGTAGTACCTCCCAGGTAGTGCTGAGGTCCTGGAGCCTAGCACACGGTAGAGGCCCCAGAAATGGGAGTTAATTCAGTGGCAGATCTCCTTGGGAGTCCTGTCCCGACGGCCCCTGTAATACAGACACGGCCACAGTCCTAGGGAGTCCTTCCTGGCCGACCTCCTAGGCCCTGGTGGCTTCCTGGGCCTGGAGCCTGGGCTCAGATGAATGTGCTGTGTCCCCATCTTGAAACCCTTTACACATTTTTTTTTTTTTTTAAGTTAGTAGTTAAAACAGTTTTAGGTTTTCAGAAAGTGCCCATGGCTGTCAAGTCTACACCGACTGGTGGTGCCCCCGTGTTACCCAGCAGGCCTGTCCCGTGGCACGTTCTTGGCCGTCATTGTAACAGAAACAGAATGCCAGGCCTCCCTCCCACAGCACCACCATCTCAGCGGGTGCAGGGGCTTTACAGTGCAAAGGGTCCTACATACCCCTCTCTCTCCCTGCACAAGGCTTCTTCCATCCCTAATATGTTTCATTCCTGTGGCACATTTGTTACAGTGGACAAGCCAATATTGATACATAATTATTAACTAGGGAGCTCTGGTAGCATAGTGGCTAAGACACTTGCCTGCTAACCAGACGTCTGGCGGTTCAAACCCACCAGCCACTCCTCGGAAGGAAGGCTGGGCAATCCTATTTCCGTAGTGATAACTGCCTTGGAAACCCAAGGAGGGGTCGCTATGAGTCGGGGCCGACTCGACGGCACATAACAACAACAACAACAATTATTAACTAAGCGGCATCTGACTGCTAACCAAAAGGCTGGAGGTTCAAACCTTCCTTCCACTGCTTGGAAGGAAGGTTGGGCAATCTATTTCTATAGAGATACCGTCTCGGAAACCCGAGGAAGGGTCGCTGTGAGTCAGGTCCGACTCCTCAGCAGTGAGAATTTTGTATAGTTCACGTGCGGAGTCCCTGGTGCTGCAAATGGTTCAGCGCGTCACTAACTGAAGGGTGGCTGGTTCAAGGCCACCTAGATGGTTCAGAAGAAAGGCCTGGCCGGGCTACACCCAAAAGGTCACAGCCATTAAACAGCTGTTCAGCGCAGCCCTGCTTTGACACACAAGAGACCGCCACAGTCACAGACAACCACTCGGCAATTTTCTTTTTAATCACACCAGGGCTTACTCTTTGTGTTGTCTGGCTCCACGGGTTTTCACAAATACATGTCATGTATCCCCCATTACAGTGTCACGCAAAATCATTACACTGCCCTCCTGGGCTCCAGTTAGTCCCTCATCCCCGCCCTGAAGCCCTGGCAATCGCTGATGTCACGTCTCTGGAGTTAGAACTTTTCCAGAATGTCCTATAGTTGGCGTGCAGCCTCTCGGGGTGAAGGGCCCCGAGGCTTTCCCGAGCTGGCCCAGACCTGCGTCCTCATCTGCCCCCAGGTCACCACGGACCTGCACCACCAGTGCACCGACAAGCACACGGGCACGTCGGCCTCGGCCCCGCTGGCGGCGGGCATGATCGCCCTGGCCCTGGAAGCTAAGTGGGTGACGCCCCCGCCCCGCCCTGGCCCCCGCCCGGCCCCCCGCTCACCTGTCCCGTTTCCCCAGCCCGTTCCTGACGTGGAGGGACATGCAGCACCTGGTGGTCCGCGCGTCCAAGCCCGCGCAGCTGCAGGCAAAAGACTGGAGGACCAATGGCGTGGGCCGTAGAGGTGCGGCGGGGGCGGGGCCAGCGGCCGCCCAGGTGAGACCACGGGTGGGGGCGCCCGCCCGCCAGGCCACTGACGCCCTCCCTCTGTTTCACCAGTGAGCCACCACTATGGCTACGGGCTGCTGGACGCTGGGCTGCTGGTGGACATGGCCCGCACCTGGCTGCCCACGCAGCCACAGCGGAACTGCGCCGTCAGTGTCGTCCACACCCCCACGTGAGGTCCCCGCCCCGCCCACACCCCTAGGGCCTCCCTGCACACCTCCCCAAACACCTACCGCCCCTGGACTGCTGTCACAACCTTCCCTGCACACCTGCTGCCTTTCTTGGCCCTTCCCAAACACCTGCTTACCCCCTTACACACCTGTCACCTATTACAAGCCCTCCCCAAACACCTGCCGCCTGGCTACCGAGTCCCTCTCCTCTCGCCTGCCCCCTCCCCCAGCCTTCCCCACACCTCTTACCCACCTCCCTGTACTCATGGACACCCTAAGGCACTTGACTGCTAACCAGAAGGCTGGCGGTTCAAACCCACCAGCCACTCCTCGGAAGGAAG
>NW_006922053.1:1427835-1429322 GCF_000298275.1 Orycteropus afer afer | reverse complement strand
CCCTGGGCTTTGGGCGGGTCTTGGGGACTCCACTGCAAAATGGGCCTGGCACAGTTCCCCTCCAAGAGACTGTGGGTGTCCAGTTATCCAGGAAAAGTGGTGCCTTGTTAGTGGCACACAGTAGGTGTCCTATCAGCCAAGAAAAATGGGTGTCCAGTTACTGGTATACAGTAAGTGTGTAGGTGCCACGGTTTTCCCTGGCATGCCTGCTGCCTCCCTGGGCCCTCCCAACACCTGTTACCCTCTGCACACCTGTCATCTATTCCAAGTCCTCCCCAAACACCTGCAGCCCACTGGTAACACAGTAGGCCTTCTGTCACACAAGAGAAGCAGGTGTGCAGTTATCGGTGCACAGTAGATGCTGGCGCTTAAAACACAGTAGGTCCAGTTACTTGGCGTGCAGGAAGTCCTCAGTGGCTGGGACAAGGCCTGAAGTGCACGTCCCCCACCACCACCTGAGTCCTGAGCTCTGGGGTGGGGGCTGCTGGGGAGAGGGGCCCAGGGAGCTGAGGACATGACAACCAACACGTGGCCCCGTGCCCCGTGGCCCCTGCCCAGGGACACTGTACCGCTACACGCTGCTGCTCTACGGGACAGCTGAGGACATGACAGTGCGGCCCATGGGCTCCCAGGTAACCAGCAGCGTGTGTGTGCGGTGCGCCACAGAGGGGCTGTGCCAGGGTGAATGCCTGGCACAGCTAGCCCCTGTGCTGGGAGGTGGCAGCAGCGGGCAGTGTGCGTGTGCGGCTGGGTAGCCGGGCGGGCATGGTGGGTGCAACCTCGTGACCCTCCACATCTGTCCTGTTCACAGAATGTCACAGCCCTGCCTACATCCTGGACTGCCTCTGCCTCTCCCACTGCCCACCTCAGTTCTTCAGCCACACCCGGCAGGCAGTGACCGTGGGGCCCTTCGGGTCTGCGCCAGCTGCCGCCTTCCTGCCGTACCTGCCACAGGAGCTTCTCCTCGACCGCACCGCCTGTTCCCCCGGCACACCCTGGATGAGCGCCAGGGCTCCTGCTCGGTCCCTGTCACCCCTGCCACCCAGCCCTGCCCCCACCACGGCCCAGCCAGGGCCCTGCAGCTGGCCCTGCCAGCCGTGGCCTTGGGGAGCTCCATCTTCAGTAGCATCCTCTCCATGGGCTGCCCACTGCAATCTGGGGGGCTGCCCCCACCCCTACCCCAGATCTGGCTACTACCAGCTGGAACCTGGCTGTCCATTGGATGGGACATGTGACATGGACAGCAAAACATACGCCTCAGCCTTGGCTCCAGTGGGCCCCACTACCCACTCCAGACTGGCCCCAGATGGGGAAACTGGCCCCCAGAAGGCCCTCGCTGGCAGCCGGCCGCTCCAGGCCACGGGGAGAACTGTCGAGTCCTGTGTGAGTCCTGTCACCAGGTGTGGCAGCTCCAGGTGAAAAAGAGAGGTCTTGTTAAGAAATCGGGAAGGGGTGGGGGTGGGAAGGGACAGAGGCCTGACCAGGAC
>NW_006922053.1:1416517-1427425 GCF_000298275.1 Orycteropus afer afer | reverse complement strand
GGAACCAAAGCAGGCTGTGCACACGGCTATGGCGTTTTACACAGGCTGCGGGGCTGGGTCTCGCTGGAGCAGGAAGGACGGGCTCAGAGTCCCAGCACAAGGCACTGACCCTGTTCTAAGAGCCACAGGCCCCACAGGCTCTGCCAGAGGCCCTGGGCTGCGGCTGCTGGTCACAATGGGGGGCTGTGTTAGGGGCTGGGACCATGAAGGGAGGCTCTGTTGAGGGCTGGACTGGACACGGGCCACTGCTATCTCCACAACCTCTTGCCTGAGACACATAGGGGTCCTGGCTCCCACCTCCTCCTGTCTTGTATCCACCTGGGAAGGAGAATGCGCACGCAGCTGGGCCATCAGAGGCAGCCTGTCCTCCGCGTTCCTGGCTCCGCAGAGCGGGAATCCCTCGCTGGCTGAACCCCCAGCTCTACAGACAGCCTGAGGTGGAGCCTGGCCTTGGCAGGTCCAGGCAGTGTGCTCCGGGGGATACCTCGCTTCCCTCACTGGCCCTCAGGGCCCTCACCTGAGCAGCAGGGCTGGGACCTGCTTCACCAGCCACTTGGAGGAGTAAGGGAGAGCTTGTCTAACCGGCACGTGGTAAATGCCCAAGAACCGTCGGCTTGTGCAGCTGCTGTGGAAAAGTCTGGTGAATCCTGAAACCATTAAACACAGTCACCACGTGACCCAGCAGTCCCACTCCTGAGTGCCACCCAAAGGACATGATATCACACGTCCACATCAAAGCTTGCACACAAGTGTGGGAGCAGTTGAAAGATGGAAACAGCCCACGTGTCCCTCAATAGGTGGTGCTGTTGTTGGGTGCCCAGTTGGCTGCAACTCACAGCGATGCCATGTACAGCAGAACGCAACACTGCCCGATTCCAACACATGACGGATGAACACAGCGGGGCCCATCCACACGATGGCACATGACTCAGCCACGGAGAGGGACGTGGCTGAGCCTCTAAAACACAATGCCGAGTGAGAGAAGCCACACACAGGTGGCCACGTGGCCCGTTTATGGGGAAGTCCAGAACAGGCAACTCTAGAGAAACAGAAAGTAGATCAGTGGTTGCCTGGGCGAGGCAGAGGGGAGGGACGTTAATGTGTGTGGGCATTCACTGAGTCCCAGCTGTGTGCCAAGGAGCTCTGGTGGTACAGTGGTTAAGAAATTTGGCTGCGACCCAAAAGGTGGCTGGTTTGACCCCACCAGCTGCTCTGTACAAGAAAGATGACACAGTCTGCTTCTGTAAAGATTCACAACTTGCAAACCCAATGTGAGTCTCTGAGTCAGAATCCAGTGGATGGCACTGAGCTTGGTTTTGGTTCTTGCAGTGTGCCAGACTCTGTGAGACAATGCCTATTCTCGGGACAACAAGGTGGGCTAGGCACCATGTCCGCCCCTCACACTCCCACTGCCCTTACCCCAGGTTTGCAGAACACTAAGCTTTGAAAGAGCGGTTACACAGCTGAGGTGGCCGGAACTCCCATTCACACTCACTCTTGGCGCTTCCCAGACCGGTTCTCCGTGTCACTGCCTTGCTGGTGCGTCCCCTTTAAGACGGGGCGGGGCTACGCGATGACGGACGGAGAGAATGAGGCAGGAAGCGCTCGTCACGTGCCCGGAGGGGCGGGCGATGCCGACAGGAAGCGGAACTGAGTGTCAGGAGGCTCTGGCGGCTGGAGTCGGGTGCTTAGGTGAGGCGGGGGCGGTGCCTCTGCGCTGAAAATGAGGCTGAGGTAGAGCCGGACCCTGAAGCCCTCCGCCGCGTGGGGTCTTACGGACGGAGGGGCGGGGCAGGGCGATCCCTGGGGGCGGGGCAGGGAGGGTGGCCCGAGCAGGGCTCTGACGGGTGCATAACAGTTCGTTAGGCGGGAGACACGGCTGTGGCAAATGCTGAGAAGTAGATCCGCCAGTTATAACGCTCCCTTCCCTCCTGCAGGGATGGGCTCCAAGGCCAAGAAGCGCGTGGTGCTGCCCACCCGCCCGGCGCCCCCCACGGTGCAGCAGGTCCTGGAGGACGTGAGGGGGGCGCCGGCCGCGGACCCTGTCTTCACCGCCTTGACTCCAGAAGGTATGGGGAGCCCAGGCCCAAGCAGGGGAGGGCGGCCCGAGACCCAGCAGCAAGGGGGAGTAGACACGGCCCTTGGTACCCCAGTCCTGTGAAGCGGTGGAATGCTCCAACCCTCACTCGAGCCCACTTCCTTTCTCCCAAAGCATCTCAAATCCTGTCACTCGAATCCCTTCTCCACCCCGCTTCTAGGGACCCCCCCCCACCCAGGTCACTCCCTGGGCGTGTCCTTCTCCCCCACTCCCTCTCATTAAAGCCAGGCTCACCTTCAGAGCATCCATCGTCTCTGCAAACTAACAGCTCCTGGGAAACTGCCTGTTTTTGTGGAGTCTCTGGGTGGTGCCTAGTGGCCCAGTGGTTAAAGCATTCGTTTGCCAATCATAAGGGTAGCAGTTGGAACCCACCAGCTGCTCTGCTGGAGAAAGGTGGCACTTGGGTTCCTAAAGATTGACAGCCTTGGAAACCCTGTGGGGCAGTTCCACTCTGTCCTCTAGGGGCGCTGTGAATCGGAATCGACTTCACGGTGGTGGGTTTGGTTTGGTTTTGATTTGGATGACCCCAAAGGTTGATGCACCCGGCTGGCTGCTAACTGAGAGGCTGCAGGTTCGAGTCTACCCAGAGACAGCTTACAAGAAAGGCCTGCCTGAACGACTTCCAGAAAATCAGCCATTGGAAACCTTATGAGAAGTAAAATAAATTTTTAAGAAAGGCAAAACTATCAGGAGACATATACCAACACTGTGAAAAAGAAAAAAGAAAGACAGTCCTGTGTGTGGAGCACAGATCCACACTGACACACGTGGGACCTCACAGCTACTGGTTTTTATATAAAGTTTTTTAATTTGTATTGTGATTTGGGTAAAGTTTACAGAGCGAATTCACTTTCCATACAGCAGCTCACATACACATTTTGTCTCATGACATTGACTGCAATTTCCCACAATGCAACAGCTCCCCTCCCACTTCCTCCCCATAGTCACCTCTTCCCTTTGTCCTTCCCTCCATGCACCCCTGCCCCCTGAGCTGTCTCCCTGTGCATACACAGCCCTTCTATTCTCCCATGATTGATCGCTCCAAGGAGTATATCTACCTAATGGAAATGTTCAGCTCATATGCCTGTCTTTTGTTTGGCTGGAAGCCACAGGTGTGGGTTCAATTCCAGACCTGAAGGGCAGCTAGGGGCCACAGTCTCAGTGGTTCCACCAAGCTCTATCAGACCAGCAAACCTGGTCCCCTCCCTTTTTTTTTTTAATGATTTTGGGTTTTGTTCCACATTGTTTTCCCTCTCTATCCAGGATCTCCTCCATAGATCCTCCTCTGAGTGGTTGACAGTGGTAGCCAGGCACCATCTAATTCTGGTCTCATAGTTGTATAGGCTGAGGATGGCATGGTGTACCAGTCGCTTGGACTAATTGTTTCCATGAATCTTTGGTTTTCTTCGTTCTTCTTTGTTCTGGATGAGGAGAGATCCATCGTTGCGTCTAGATGGCTGCTTGCCAGTTTTTAAGACCTCAGTAGCTACTCACCAAAGCAGGTTGTAGAACAATGTTTTTGTGTAGTGTGTTATGCTGTTTGAGCTTGATGTCCCCTATGACCATGGTCCAGCTTCTTGCTCCCTCAGGTAGCTGGCTGTGGCCAAGAAGTCACCACAACCTTGTTCTTTGTCAGCCCTGCTATACACCTGGACATTGTCACAGCACATAGAGATATACATGTAAACATCGTCTGCCAACCTGATATGTGGTCAGGTTTTTGTATAAAGTTTTATTGGCAGCCGTGCACACCCGCTCACTGACACACTGTCCATGCTGCTTAGCCACAGCGGCAGTGATGAGGATTGGCTGGACAGAGGCCCCTGCCATTCTGACCTTACTAACCATCTGGCCTTTTACAGGGCACAGTTAGCCACGCCCCAGTTTAGAAGGTTTAGAAGGTGAATCAGGTCAGCGACTAATGGACCAGGTGCACACATTTGGTGAATTCGCGTTCTTCTGAGGTTCAAACCCACAAGCTGTTCCATGGAAGGACCACCAGGCGATCTACTTCCAGGAAGATTTACAGCCTCGGAAACCCAACGGGGGTCGCTGTGAGTCAGAAATCAAATCAGTGGCAGTGAGTTTTGAGTTTATTGTGAGGTTCATACATTCAACAAGTGTTTACTGAGCACCTCTTCTGTACCGGACCCTGACCGAGGCTCTGGGGCTAGAGAGATGAACAAAAGAAAAGTAACTTAAAAATTAGAGTCAGATAGGGAGCCTTTGATGGCGCAGATGGTTAAGTGCTCAGCTACCAGCCGAGGCTGGCGGGTCAAGGCCACCTGCTTCTGTAAAGATCCGAAACGTAAACCCAGACCCCCAGCCGTCGAGTGGCAGCTGACTCATGGCAACCCCCCGGGCTCTGAGGTGGTAAATCTCTACAGACGTAGGTTTCCCCATCTGCCTTCCACGGAGCAGCTGGTGGGTTTAAACGCCCACCCTTCAGTTAGCAGTCAAATGCCTTATCCACTAGGCCACCAGAGTTCCTTCCTGTAAAGATTACAGGCTATGAACCCATCTGGGGCATTTTCGTGTGTTACGGGGCCACTGTTGGTCAGGCTGACTCGGTGACACGCAACAGGGCGTGGGGCTGGCAAGTGGGCAGCAGGTGGCCACATTGCATGGCAGTAAATCAAGGCGTCTGAGGAGCACGAGCGCACCGTGTGGACACGAGGTGACATCTCGTGTACTGTATTATGAGTGTACTATAAAAATAGGCCAAGTTCCCAGCACCTCCCCTGAATGTGTGCTGAAGTCGCCCCCACAGTGGGCCCGTGCTGTCCAGTACGGTAGCCGCCGGCCACGTGTGTTCTTATGGTGTGAATTAAATGCAGCAAAGTGAAGAATTTAGTTCTGCACTTGACCCAGCCACGTTTCCAGTGTTCAGGAGCCACATGAGGCTGCCACAGTGGGCGGCGTGGATGGCAACACCCGCCCTCGGGACAGTTGTGTCGGGCAGAGGGTAGGCTCCTCCTTTGAGGTGGCCCGGTGTCAAGGCCAGAGCGGAGATCCAGCAGTCTTCTGAAGCTGCGTCGTGCGCGCCTGCTGTGTGCCTGGCCTGGGGCTCAGCCTTTCTAATGGAGTGGAAACGGTTAAGTGCCTGGCCGCTAACCACGAGCTCGGTCGTTTGGGTCCACTCAGGGAGCTCAGAAGAAAGGCCTGGCAATCCCCTGCTGACAGATCCACCCCTGGAACCTTGTGGGGGCCACGGGGGGCCTCCGGAGGTCGGAGTCAACCTGGCGACAGCTGCTTTGGTTTCTGATTTCCTGGGCCCCTGGGCAGTGACTCTGCCGTGTCTCGTCCCCAGAGCCCGCAGGCCCTTCTGGGAGGGCCGAGGACACTGCAGCACGGCGGGAGCAGCTGTACCAGCAGAGCCGGGCCTACGTGGCCACCAACCAGCGACTGCGGCAGGCCGGCGAGGGGCTGAGGCACGAGTGCGAGGCCCTGCGGCGCGCCGGCGAGGAGCTCGAGCGAGGCGTGGAGCAGGTGGCACGGGCGGCTCTGCCCACGGCCACCCCCTCAGGCTGACCCCCATGTGCCCCCGGACCTGGAAGGAGCAGGGAGAAGCCAGTCATGTTCCAGGACACCCCCCTTCCCTTTGTTTGGCATGGTCCAGGCCCAGGCCTTCCTCCTGCCTGAATGAAAGGCCAACTTCTGCTTCTCCATTTTATGAGTTACCCAAGAGATGCTCTTCACACATGGCTGCGCTCCTCACCCAGCAGGCACCGAGCACGTGCCCCCCGGTGGAATCTCAGCCCTGCCACCGACGCTGTCTGCACGCCTCACATGCAGCAGGGGCGGCTGGAGTGCCTGCCTCAAACAGGAACCCTCCCAGGGGGTGAGGTCAGGGCGGCTTGCTGTGACTCGATGGCCTTCTGGGCCCCCTGGTGGCCCTGTGGACCCCACAGCCTGGTAGAGTCCAGGCTGCTTGGACCCACCCCAGCCGGCACTCCTCTGGCTTGGGCTCTGTGGACTCCCCACTACACCCCTTGCTGCACTGCCCGGCCCCTTCTCATCCTGTGAGAAGCCTCCTCTGGCGTCTCAGGGGCCCCTGCAGGCACCATCACCACCCGTGGAGATGGCATTGACGTGTGGGGCACCTCAGGCGAGCTCCCCCAGCTCCTGCCCTGGCGTTCAGAAAGTACCAGATGCAGTCCGGTCTGCAGCAGTAGGTGCCGTGTTCTAGGCCCTGACTGACAGGCGCCCGGGCCACATTTGGTTTTGGCTGTCCCCAGAACAAACCCCACCCCCTTGCCTGCGTGTGGAACCGCTGGCCCGTGGTGCCGATCACGCCCCAGGGCTCCCGGTGGCCCAGCTACGACCCGCCTGGCACTGCTCCCGGGCCCTGACCGAAGCTGCTACTCGGGAGAGCATCACTGGGATCTCGGAGAAGCAGCGTGGAGGGCATGAGCTCTGTGGAGAAGCCGTGGTCTGAGCCGTGTCAGGGGCGGACTGTGGGGGCACCGCTCCCGGCCCAGGTCACTCCGCGGCGTGGCCGCAGGTGGCTCGCGGCTGCTCCCTACTCTAGGTGGCAGAGGTGCTCCCACCGCTGCTAGGTCACAGCGCCCTCCCCAGGGGGTGGCCGGAGGCCAGTGACTGACAGATACGGGGGTAGGAATGCCGGGGCCCCGGGATCGTGACAGAGCTCACTCCGGGGTGCGGTTCTTGCCCAGGGTTCCCCTGGGATCAGGCTGAGGCCGGCTCAACTCCTTCCCTCTGCACCTCACTTCCCTTTCCCCAAAGCCCCCCAGTGAAGCCCGTCAGTGAATCCTCAGGCTCCGTTTCTGAACCCCCACCTAGATGGGGACAAAACCGCCCACTTGAAAGCACTCAACCCAGAGCCTGGCATACAGCTAGCGCCCAGTAATGCTGGTGACCCGCGGGCCAAAGGTCACCCACTGCGGGGGCCTGGACCGACTGCCTCCCACACGGCACCCGCTCCCGTCCCCTGGAGCAGCTGGAGGCCTGCAGCCTGGCAGCCACAGCTCGCCCGCTGGCCGCCGCGGACTCTGCCTTCAGGGACCTCCCTCTCAGCAAAGCGTCCTCACTTTTTCCTTTGCTTTTCTGGCAAATGAATGGACAGTGGATGCGGTGAAGCCCCCTCTGCACCCTGACCCCTGTGTCCATCGCGAGAACAAACGGGGGTGCAGGCAGCAGCCCAGGTTGTTGATTCCACAGCGAGTTTATTAAAAGGAACACGGGAGCTGGTCCCACTCCACTGGGTCCTTCAGCTGGATATGGGGCCGGGCATATAGGGCTTGGAGGGGCATGGCGCTATTTACATGTTTCCTTGAATACTGTGTGGGGACCCAGTGCACTGGTGCCAGGGATTGCAGAAGCGAACCACACCACCAACTGGGCATGGTCCGTAGTGCTGGGGCCACTGGGCAGGGGTGACAGGCAGGGTGAGGTATGTGTTGGCCACTCAGGTGGGCTGCAAGGGGGCATATCGTCCCAGATTCTGCACCCAACTGGGGGTGGGTTACGAGGAGGTGGTAGATGGGGGATCAGCCTTAGCGCTGAGGCCACTGGCTTGTGGGGCTGGCACACCAGGCCCCACCCTCCAGGCCCGGAGGCCTCAGGTTCCAAAGCTACCATGGCTGGTGTGCTCTCAGCCAAGACCTGCAGGGGACATGAGATGGCCCGTGGTGGCACCAGTGTTTGGCGGGAGAGTGTCATTTGGCTTCTAGGACTTTTGATTCCTCAGCCCCCGCCTTGGGCTGACTGTTCACGGAGCACGCCCCCTCCATCTCCCGCAGTGAGCCCCTCCCCTCGTGGCTGCACTGAGGTGTGCCTGTGCCCACAGCCAGCGCACAGAGAAGGCAGGAGAAACCAGCGGGCATGGCCCGGGGCAGGGCGGCTGGCGGAAGGGCTGTGCCCTGGTGCAGGCTGGGCGAGGAGGGAATTTGCAGAAGTGGCCGGCCGGCTGAGTTCATGAGCAGCACCGCTGGGCCACGGGCTCCCGATTCCGTACCTGCTTTGCTCCCCCAAGAGGTAGCACTGCCATGCCCCCACGGCCCACGTGGGGAGACCGAGGCACCGTGGTCTCACAGTGAGTGGGCGGCCAGGCTCCACTTGTCCCCATCATGCCCTCCCGGTATTTGAACTAAGTTCAAGGGGCCTCGGCCCCTTCCCCACCCACCAGGGAAGAGCCCACAGCCACAGCCCCTGAACACCAACTCCACAAAGGCCCCAAAGAGACCCATCAGGCCCCCGCATGGGACACCAGGCCCCAGAGCTGTCTGAAACCCCATGTCCTCAGGAGACAGGTATGGCCCTTGGTTATATACCCTGTGGGGCTTCGGGAACCTCCGCAGGGCCCCCACCCTGCTCAGGCACACCCTAGGGTCCCACAGCCTCCTGCTCAGTTGTGTCAGCAAACCCCGGGCAGATGGGGCAGCTGCAGCCACACACCCAGGACCATTTTGTGTGGGTGAGAGCCACCAGCCAGCATGGTGTCCAGACATCGTCTGCCTTGGCCGTCCGGCCCACACCCCTGTGGCTTAGCCGTACGCATCAGTTCTGAGTATCTGAGCCCACAGAGGCAGGGGTGGGCTCTGGGGTTGTGGCCCTGTCGGAGGGCCCAGGCGGAGAACACTGCTGGAGACGCCTCAGTTCCCGGGCTGGGCCTCCCCCTGAGGTCCAGGGCACTGGTATCTCACTACAGGAGGCCAATCTGAGTCCACTCCCCTCCCACCAGCTGCCGCAGCCCTGTGGCTGCCAGCTCCCTAGTCGGTCGTGGGCCTGCTTGCTCTGGAGTTTGGGGTGGGGGTGGGGGGTGCTGTGGACAGGGTGGGGTCCTGAGCACCTTCCCCTGAGGGCAGCGCCCAAGAAGCCAGCTCTCCGAACCACATCTCCTCCCAGAATAAAGGCGGGACATGGCTCTCTGCAAGGTGGCTGTGACAGCAGACCCGCTGTGTTCGCAAAGAGCAGTCCCTTCCGGAACTTTGCAGGATCCTGCAGAAAAGACGTGGTTGGGTCTTTCTGCAGGAGGCACACGCTGCCCACCCCCACACTGCCCACCCCCACCGTGCCCGGTGTGCTGATGGGCCTGGTCGCCCGGGCAAGGACGAAACTCCAACTTGCACACACACTCCGTGGGGAGGCCACAGCCTGAGTGTCCTCTAGGGGTTTGCTCCACAAGCCCCACAGCTTCACGAATCCGTCAGCGAAAACAAAACCGAGGAGGAAGACGACAAGACCAGTCGGCGCCGCCAGCAGAGGGCGCCCTTGGCTGGCTCACTGCACTTCCTCCTCTAGAAGAGTGTGGGGGAGGCAGAGCGCAGCCTGGGCGGTGGGGGTCCCACAGGGACCCTGTGGAGCTGGCCCAGTCCACTGCCTATTGCAGCCAGTGATGCTGACCTGCCGACCTTGGAGTCACCCCAGCTGGCTTCCTGGGATCAGCCCAGCCCTCGGTGCGGCGGTCTCCATGCCCACCTCTTTCACCCCCTCCAGGGGTGCACAGGGCAGGCCGCCAGCCTCACATACTAGCACCTCCCGGGGCGCCCCGGCTCTGCAACGTCTTTGTCTCTCCGGGGCTGTCCTTCCGTGGGGTTCTGCTTCACCCCACAGCCCGGCGCCAAGAGCTGAGAGCAAGCAAACAAACCCACAGAGCCGTCATTAACAAATTACCCTGCGCCGTAATTACAGGCGCCGTAATTACAGGCTCGGGTGCGCGGCACCCAGCTGGATGGCTCCCCCGCCCGGTCCCCTTGGCGGTGCGGCCCCCACTCCTGCAGCACTCAGCCCCAGGGATTCGACAGCCCTTCCGAAGGACCTGGTGTCCCGAGAGGAAGAAGCGAGCTTGAGGTCTCAGTGGCCTGCTGCCCCATCTCCTAGCCTGAGCTGGGGAGTGGGCTCCTTGGGCTGCACCCCGGGCTGACCAAAGGCCCGGGGCGGCCCCTTTCCTCCCGCGGTCCCGGGGCAGAAGCTAGCTTTTAGGCGGAAGCTGTGAGGCCCAGAGCGAGGAAGGCGGGGCCTCCGAGGGCAGGGACCGCGTCCGAGCATCAGCAGAACGGGCCCACGGGGCCGCCGGGCAGGGCCACGGAGCCGGGAGAGAACGTTTCGGAAGGCCACCCTAGGCTCCTATTCCAGGAGGCCGGCAGGGGCAGTGGCGGGGGCCTTCTCCACGGCCGAGTCAGAGGTGGCCACTGCCGCCATGGGGCTGGGCACATAGTTGAACGGGGGCACCCGGACGGAGCGGCTGGGCGAGCCATGGCGGCTAGCCGGGAAGCCCCCTGCGGGGACACCCAGGCTCTCATGGGCGAAGGGGGCGGCAGGAGGCGCCTTGGGAGGGCTATGCCCGTCCACGTCGGTGCCGAGGGTTCCTGGGCCAGCGGCTGGGCTCTGGGGGGGTTCACGGCTCTCCAGACTCGGGGAGGTGCTGGAGTTGGTCTTGGCAGCGGCGAAGTCTTCGGTCTGAACTACAGCGTCGCTGGTCTTGCGCAGCGGCAGGGGGCGGCCTGAAGCGCCCTCAGGCGCGGCAGCGCCCACCAGCGGCAGGGCGGAGGCGGGCAGGGTGCTGCGCAGGATGTGCGGCACTTCCTCGTCACGGATGCGCCGCCACGTGGTCCCCGGCGCGGCCACCCTGGGCAGTGCCCGGGCCTCGCCGTCGCTGCCGCGGCGGGTGGCGTCAGCAGGAGGCGCAGGGCCTGCAGCATCGGGGCCGCGGGCCACGCTGATGTGCGGCAACGACGCGTAGCGCCGGACAGCTTCCGGCCGGGGGACCGGCGTGCGCACGGGCAGGCGGCTCGGGCTCTCGGAGCTGGTGCGCCGGGGCGGTCGCGCGGCAGGACTGGGCCCGGGGC
>NW_006922053.1:1414349-1416087 GCF_000298275.1 Orycteropus afer afer | reverse complement strand
GGCTTCTGCATGAACGGGATGCGCACCGGTGATTTCTGCGTCTTGTGCGCCTTGGCCAGCAGAGCCCGCGCGGGCGTCTTGGGCACCGGCGAGGAGGCCCCAGGCCCAGGCAGGGGGCCCAACGGGGCGCCTGGGGGACTCTTCCTGGGAGGCAGCGGGGTGGCGGGGGAGGTCTGCGAGGAACCAGACGAGGGTGTCTTAGCCAGGCGCGCGGGCGGCGTGGCGCTTCTCTGCGGGGGGCTGCGGGGCGCCAGCTCCGACATCTTGCCTGGCCTGTGCAGGCTGCGGGATCGCGGGGGCCCGGCGTTCGGGGCGGCTGGCTGTGCGGGGCTTGGTGGCCCCGGCTTCCTCGGGGTGGCACGGGGAACTGGCGCGCCTCTGAGCTGTCCCCGGGGAGCCGGGCTGGGCACGTAGATGACTGTCCGTCCCCGCAACACGGCGGGCACGCCAGATACCACCTTCTGAGCGCCGCGCGCCTGCTCGGGCCCACCGCGGACAGCCACAGCGCGTCTCTCCAGCCGCCCAGCGCTGCCCGCCTGGCCCTCCACCCCTGGCCGCCGCCCCTTCCGGTCCGCATTGGGCGCTGACGCGTGGGATGGGACTGGATCGGCCTTGGCCTCGCGAGTGGCCGCAGCGGCTGCTGCCTGGTGCAACCAGGTGACGATGGAGTTGGCGCCCTCCTGGATGGCGCGCCACTCCACGCTGTCCAGGTCCGAGGCGCCGCGGTCCGAGCCTGCCGCCTCCTCTCGACGCTCCCGGGCAACCTCGACAGCTGACTGGGCTGCTCCAGGCTTACGCCTCCGGGGCCCGGCGACTGGGGGCCGGCGCCTGGGTATGGCCGAGCCGATGCAGCCCTGAAGCAGCCTCTCCTCAGCCCGTGGACTGGGTGGCCCGCCCCCGCGCCCAGCCGCTCCGTCGGAGTCCTTGCTGAGCGCTGAGCCCCGGCTGCGGCCGGCTGGTTGCTCTGGTTCAGGCTCGCTGAGGGAGCTGACGGAGGAGCTCAGCGAGTAGCAGGGCGGGGGTTCGTCGGCGATGAGGCTGGGGTGCGCCCGGGTGGGCGGCAGCGCAGGCAACACAGCCTTGGCGGTGGCCTTGGGTACATCCTGCCTACCTGCCTGGCGCTCCCTCTTCAGGGCCCGTGGGATTGCAGATGGTCGCCGGGGAGGCTCGGCCGCGGTCGCTGGCGGCGCCTCCTCCTCCGAGTCGTAGAAGCAGTACACGGCCTCCTCGGTGGGTGTCGTGAGACACAACGACTGCGGGCCCCCGTCCCCACGTGCCCTGGCGGGCCTGTCGCGGTCCTGGTCCGGTAGGGCACTGGGTGGGCGGCCGAGGGGCAGCTGCAGGCCGGAGCGGCTCCTGCCCTTTGTACTGACCTGCTCAGCACTCCGGCTCACGCCCCCGGCCTTGTGCCGCTGCCCAGAGGCCGTCCCGGAGGGGGTGGAGCGGCCTGCAGGTGTCAGCCTACCCAGCCGCCCCGCCGTGGGCCGGTCCCTAGGGGGCCCCTGCAGCGTCTCGTCACTCAGTGAGGCAGCACTGGAGAAGTTGACAGGTGTGCCCTCAGCCGAGTCGCTGCCCGAGTCGTCCTCACAGGCTGGGGCGGGCACCAGCATGTACACGGGCACTGGCAGTGCCCGGTGGCGGCCGGGCACCAGCGCTGAGGCAACCTTGCGCACCCGGGCAGGCACGGCAGCGCCCAGGCATGCGCGCAGCAGCTCCAACTCCGAGTCGGTAGCCGCGG
>NW_006922053.1:1408521-1414184 GCF_000298275.1 Orycteropus afer afer | reverse complement strand
ACTGGCGGCAGGAGACGCAGTTCCACGTCCTGCTGCACGTAGTGCTCGTGCAGGGGCAGCGCGCTGAGGCTGGAGGCGCACGAGAAGTTCTCGTCCGGCTTCTCCACCGTGAAGCGCACGCTGCCTGCGTCCAGCTCCGAGGGCAGCCGGCAGCGCTCCCGGCAGTCAGCGATGTCCAGGAAGCGCTTCACGTAGCTCTCCCACTGCAGGCAGAACTGGCTGGCGCCCCCGCCGCGCTCGCCCGCGCCCGGTCCAGCCGCCGGCGGCGTCTTGCTGCGGCTGGGCGGCATGGTCTGCCCGGGGCTGTCGGGCAGCTCGCTGGGGCTGACTGTGCCACTGCCCAGCCCGCTGCAGGGCTCGCTGGGCACGGAGCTGGCGATGGACGGGCTCTCGAAGCTGCCCAGGGAGCTCACCGAGCTGCAGCGGCTCAGCACCAGCGGCGTCTCTTGGACGTAGTTCTCCGAGGAGCTGGACGGCGTGGCGTCCTCCGTGCCTAGGCCGCGGCCGCGGCCCCGCCGGGGCGCCGGGATGGCCATGGGCAGCGAGGCCCCCGGCGCCCGCCAGGCCCCGGCCGGCCCCGCCTCTCCAGGCCCCGCCTCCTCGAGCACCTCCAGAGATGAGTCGCTGTCGTCCAGGTCGCCGCCCTCGCTGGGGCCCGGACGCCCAGCCGAAGACAGCGAGGATAAGGAGCTGCAGCGGGACAGGCAGAGCGCCGCTGTGTCCCCCGCCGCAAGCGTCGGCGGCGTCTCCGGTGCCGGGCCCTCGGCCGGCAGCCAGGCCTGTGCGCGGGTGGTGGGCACGGCGCCCGCCCTGGCCATGCCCTCGAGCAGTGGCACGTGCTGGTAGGTGGGTGATAGTTTGATGGTGCGCACGCGGGCGTCAGCAGACTCTCGGGCCGGAGGCTCTGCCCGGCCACGAGGACGGTCCAGGTCCAGCCGGCCGGGCCGCGCAGGCCCGCATGGGGGTTCCTCGCGGCGCTCGGCCAAAGCGGCCAGCGGGCAGGGCCGCAGGTGCTCGCGGGGGCAGTAGCCATCGCTGGTGCTGCCGCTGTTCAGACTGTCATTGGACAGGCTGGCGTGTGCCGCCTTCAGCCGCAGCAGCGGGTGTGCACGGCCGCCTCCCTCTCGCCGAGCCCCCTCAGGCCCCCGGGCGGGAGAGCAGGACTGGGCGCGGCCTTCGCGCGGTGGCAGCGGGGCATCCTGCCCGGGGTCCCCCGCCGAGCTGAGGCTGAAGCTGTCGTCGGACGAGGTGTGCAGCGCTGAGATGTCCTCCACCAGCCGGTCGATGCGCGCCACAGCCAGCGCCAGCCGGGCCTTGGCCGCCACAGCCGCCTCTCCGCTCCCCGCCTCCTTCTCGGGCTCTGGGTCGCGGCGGGAGGGCGGGGTGCGCGCCAGCGCCTGGCCCTGCAGGAAGGGGCTGCCCAGGAAGAGCGACAGCATGGCCGGGCTGGGGGCCTCAGTGGTGGCGCTGGCTCCGGCGGCCAGGGAGGGCGCGTCGTCGTCATCAAAGCAGCCGGAGTCGGAAGCGTAGTCTTGGGCCAGCCCATCCAGGTGGCGCAGGGGCGCCAGCGGCTTCTTGGCAGCAGGCGCAGGCGCGGGCAGGCCCTCCTTATCCAGGTGGTCGAGTGCTTGAGCCAAGTGCCGGGCGTCCAGCTCGGCCTCCAGTGCCCGTTGCTTGCGCACATACAGGCTGGGCACACAGGTCCCTGGCGACACGGCGGTGGCCGCCGCCTGGTACTTGGCCGGCCGGTGGGCCAGCAGGTTGCGCAGGGCGGCGGCGCTGCCCATGGCGATCATCTTGTGCTTGGAGTGCACCAGGTTGCGTAGCATGCCCACGGCACCCAGGTCCCACAGCAGCTCCTGGTCCCGCGGGCTGCGCGCCGACAGGTTCCACAGCGTGCCGCACGCGTTGCTGACGATGGTCAGGCTGTGCGACGTCAGGTGCTGCAGTAGCGTCTGCAGGCAGTTGTGGTCACGCAGCACCTGCCTGGGGGGCGGGGAGGGCAGGTCACCCACTGCCCCTGCCACCCAGCCACACACCCACCCTGGAGAGGGCGGTCAGAGCGGTAAACACGGGGCTCCTGGTTAAGCTGGAATCCCAGCTACACACACATCATGCTTCAGGGTTAGGTATATTGCAAAGAGTGTACGGATAGACTTCCATGTAATGTAACCCCTATTTTTTAGTAAAGAATAAGTATTATTTGTCAATATTATTTCTAGCATTCATCTGTCAGCATTAATACTATTTCATAAGTATGACTTTATTTTAGTAACTATTACTATAGCCAACAAAATTTAAATATGGGCAACAAAGTTGTCAAAATGAGTACATTTTATTTATGTCATAAATATTTGTTATTAATGTTGTTGTCAGGTGCTATCGAGTCCGTTCCAATCACGGAGACCCCGTGTGCAGCACGAAACCCTGGGTCCGGCGCCAGCCTCACAATCCTTGCTGTCCTTGAAGGTCCTCCCCTTTCTCACTGACTCTTCACCTTACCAAGCATGATGTCCTTCTCTAGGACCTGGTCCCTCCTGATAACGTGACCAACGTGCGAGACACAGTCTCACCATTGTTCCTTCCAAGGAGCATTCTGACTGCACTTCGTCCAGGACAGATGGGTTCGCTCTTCGGGCGGTCCATGGTCCTCTCAGCACCCTTCACCAGCACCACAACTCAAAAGCATCAACTCTTCTTCAGTCTTCCTTATTCATTGTCCAGCTCTCACATGCATACGAGGGGATTGAAAATATCATGGCTTAGGTTAGGCTCACCTTAGTCTTCAAGGAAACATCTTTGCTCTATAGCACTTTAAAGCAGATTTGCCAAATGGAATACGTCGTCTGATGTCTTGACTACTCCTTCCATACACATTGATTGTGGATCCAAGTCAAATGAAATCCCTGACAACTTCAATCTCTTCCCCCTTTATCGTGATGCTGCCTATTGGTCCAATAGTAGAGAGTTTTGTTTTCTTTTTGTTGAGGTGTAATCCATTCTGCAGACTGCAGTCTTTGATCTTCATCAGTAAGCGCTTCAAGTCATGTTCACTTTCAGCAAGCAAGGCTGTGTCATCTGCATGTTAATGAGTCTTCCTCCAATCCTGATGCCATGTTCTTCTTCATAAATTCAGCTTCTCGGATTGTTTGCTCAGCATACAGACTGAATGAGTATGGTAAAAGGATACAACCGTGATGCACACCTCACCTGATTTTAAACCATGCAGTGTCCCCTTGTTCTGTTTGAACGACAGCCTCCAAGTCTATGTACAATTTCCTGATGAGGATAATCAAGTGTTCTGGAATTCCCATTCTTCTCAATGTTATACATAATTTGTTACTACCCACAGTCGAATGTCTTTGCATAGTCAATAAAACACAGGTAAACATCTTTCTGGTATTCTCTGCTTTCAGCCAAGATCCATCTGACATCAGCAATGGTGTCCCTCATTCCACATCCCCATCTGGATCTGATTTTAATTTCTGGCAGTTCCTTGTCTATGTATTACTACAACTGTCTTTTAATTTTTTTAGCAAAATTTTATTTGTGTATGATATTAATGATATTGTTCTATAATTTCCACATTCTGTGGGATCACCTTTCTTTGGAATGAGTACACATATGGATCTCTTCCAGTAGCTGTCTTCCAAGTTTCTTGGCATAACCGAGTGAATGCCTCCAGCAGGGCATCCATTTGTTGAAACATCTCCGTGAGCGTTCTATCAATTCCTAGAGCCTTGTTTTTCACCAGTTCCCTCAGTGCAGCTTTGACTTCTTCCTTCAGTACCATTGGTTCTTGATCACATGCCAACTCCCGAAATGGATGAAGATCTACCAGTTCTTTTTGGTCCAGTGACTCTGTGTGTTCCTTCCATCTTCCCTTGATGCTTCGCACATTGTTCAGTTTTCTTTCCCTCCCCATAGAATCCTTCAGTTTTGCAATTCGAGGCTTTAATTTTTTCTTCTTCTTTGAGCTTGAGAAATGTTGAGCACGTTCCTCCTTTTTGCTTTTCTAACCCAGGGCTTTGCATATTTCATTATAATAAACTTTGTCTTCTCGAGCTGCCCTTTGAAATGTTCTGTTCAGCTCTTTTACGTCATGATTGCTTCCATTTGCTTTAGCTATTCTCTGTTAAAGAGCAAGTTTGAGAGTCTCTTCTGACATCCATTTTGGTCTTTTCTTCCTTCCCTGTCTTTTTAATGACTCTTTGCTTTCTTCATGTATAATGTCCTTGATGTCTCCCCAGAATTCATCTGGTCTTCGGTCACTGGTATTCCGTATGTCAAATTCACTCTTCAGCTGGTCTCTAAGTTCGGGTGGGACAGTCTCACTATAGATACTCCAGGTGGCATTTTGGCCCTTGTGGCCTTGTTTTCAGTTTCTTCAGCGTCAGCTTCAATGGCACAGGAGCACCTGATGGTGCGTCAGCCCCTGGGCCGGCTGTGACGGGTGGTACTGAGCTTCTCCATCACCTCTTCCCACTGGTGGAGTCCATCTGAGTCCTGTGCTTTCCATCTGGTGAGGCCCACGTGTACAGTCATGTTATTGATAAAAGGTCTTTGCACTGAGTACGTCGCTGGTCTTGCAGAATTCTCTCCCATGGGATCTCCAGCGTCATGTCTATCACCAAGGGCATGTTTTCCAACTACCAGTGGTTCTCCTTTGCTTCCAACGTTCTGGTTCCAATCACCAGTAGTTAGCAATCCATCTTGATTGCATCTTTGGTCGATTTTAGACTGCAAAAGTTGGTAAAAAATCTTCAATTTCCTCGTCTTTGGCTTTAGTGGGCAGTGTGTAGATCTGAGTAGGAGTATTAACTGGTATGCCTTGCAGGCGTGTGGATATTATCCTGTCCTGGACAGCAGTGTATTTCAGGACAGATCTTGAAATGTTCTTGTGTGTGTCTGTGTCTGTGTGTGTCTTTATTTTTTTTTTAAATTGTGATTTGGGTGAAAGTTTACAGAGCAAATTCACTTTCCATAGAGCAATTCACACACACTTTGTCTCATGACATTGAAATGTTCTTTCTGACGATGAATGCGACACCATTCCTCTTCAACTTGTCATTCCCAGAATAGCAACCATATGATTGTCTGATTCAAAGTGGCCAACCCCAGTCCACTTCGGCTCACTAATGCCTAGGATAGCGATCTCTGCATCCGATTTCATTTTTACAATGTCCAAGTTTCCTAGACTCATGCCTCATGCATTCTTCATTCCAATCATTTATTAACGGATGCATCCAGCTGTTTCTTCCCATTTCGAGTCGTGCCTCATCAGCCAATGGGGGTCCTGAAAGCTCTACTCCATCCACATCATTAAGGTCGACTCTACTCTGAGGAGGCAGCTCTTCCCGTTATATTTTGAGTGCCTTCTGTCCTGACGGGCTCATCTTCTGGCATTTATCAGTGTTTCCCCGCTATTCCTAAGGTTTTCAGGGGCCACATTTTTCAGAAATGGACACGCATGTCCCTCTTCCTCCTCGTTTCAGCCCATCGACCAGGGGTGACCCGCTGGCACGTGAAGTACCGCGGGCGAGCCTCCGCCTCATGGCAGCACGCAGGGCACCGCAGAACGACAAGCTGCCAGGCGCAGGGTGGCTGTGATAACGTCACTGAAGAAGTGTTACTTTACTTCTAATAAATATTTTAGTTAATAG
>NW_006922053.1:1407226-1408369 GCF_000298275.1 Orycteropus afer afer | reverse complement strand
ATGTATGCTAATAATTTTAGTATAACAATGTAAATATGAAAATAAGGAAATTTTATTGATTTTTAAAATTAGGGAGCTCTGGTTATATAGTAGGAGTTCTGGTGGCATAGTGCCTAAGGCATTTGACTGCTAACCAGAAGGATGGAGGTTCAAACCCACCAGGCACTCCTCGGAAGGAAGATGGGGCAATCTACTTCCATAGAGATACCACCTCGGAAACCCAAGGAGGGGTCGCCATGAGTCAGATCTGACTCCATGGCAGTAAGTTTGGTTTTTTTTGTTGTTGTTGTTTTGTTTTGGTGATATCGTGGTCAAGCCTTTTTTTTGGCTGCTAACCAAAAGGTCAGCAGTTTGAACCCACAAACTGCTCCACGGAAGAAATGGGCAGTGTGCCTCCATAAAGGTTTAAGGTCTTGGCAACCCAACGGTGTCACGGGTCACTACGAGTCCAAATCGAGTCGATGGCAGTGAGTCTGGTTTATAATTATTAATAATATCATTTAAGAGATAAATATTTGACTTATTTTGATAAATTTAATATATATCTACTAAAATAGATAGATTTTATTTATTTCAATATATATTATTATTTATAATACTAAATGCTACTTAATAAATTCATTCATCTTAAACAAATGGTATAAGCATATAATTACTAAAAATAAGTACATTTATTTTATGTTATTGTTATTAGGTGCCTTAGAGTCGTATCTGACTCACAGCGACCCCCTGTTCAGCAGAAGGAAACCCTGCCTGGTCCTGCCTCACCCTCCGTCCTGGGTTTATCTGAGCACATGGTTGCAGCCACCATGTCAGTCCACCTTGTTGAGGGCCTTCCCCTCCTTCACTGACCCTCCACCTCACCAAGCATGACATCCTTCTCCAGGGAATGGTCCCTTCTGACAACATGAGCAAACTAAGTGAGACGAAGTCTGGCCATTCTTGCTTCCAAGGAGCATTCCAGCTGCACTTCCTCCAGGACAGACCTGTTAGTTCTTTCAGCAGTCCATGGGACTTCAGCATTCTTTGCCAGCACCACAGCTCAAAAGCATCAATTCATCTTTGGTCTTCCTTATTCATTGTCCAGCTCTCACATGCATATGAGGTGATTGAAAATACCATGGCTTGGGTCAGGCGCACCCT
>NW_006922053.1:1356931-1406245 GCF_000298275.1 Orycteropus afer afer | reverse complement strand
GGCTGGCGGTTCAAACCCACCAGCCACTCCTCGGAAGGAAGGTTGGGCAACCCTACTTCCGTAGTGATACTTCCTCGGAAACCCAAGGAGGGGTCACTATGAGTCGGGGCCGACTCGACGGCACATAACGACAACAACAAAGCAACTATTCACTTAAGTATCTTATTTAAATATTTTATGTATGCTAATAAACAAATTAAATATGGATATATATACTAAAATGATTAAGTTATACTTATTTTAATAATAAATACCACTTACTATTAATATTCAATAAACAATACACAGTTTATCTAATATTAATATAGTAATAATGTCTTACTATATCTAGATATAGAAATAGGTAAATTTTATTTATTTTAATAAATCTCACCATTTATTTACTTAATAAATATTACTTATTTTAATACATTTATATCAAACACAATTTCACTATAAGCACCAAAAAAGACCAATCTTTACGGAAGCCGACTCCCTCATCTTTGTCTTGTGAGCAGCTGAACCCCCAGCCTTCTGATTAGCAGTCCAGTGCTTTAACCACAGCGCCACCAGACCACCTACTGATTATTAAGAGTATGTGAAATATTTTATTTAGTTTGTTTTAATCAAAGGCTTTTTCAATTAAATAAATTTTAGTTTAAGAATATAAATACTAAAATGAGTAAACTGTCTTTATTATTGATGAGTTGTATTATTAAATGTATTGTTAATATTATCCAATAAGTATTTTATTTACTTTAATAATACTATACTATAAGCATGTCAATACTAAACATACGGAAATTTTATTTATTTTAAATTTTAGTAATTAAACTTAACTTACTTGTATTTACTTATTATTTAATAAGTACTGTTTTATTTCTTTAAATTAACAAATTATTTTAAAAAAAGATTTTAGTATAAGTATCCTAAAAACACCTCACTGCCATGGAGTCGATTCTGACTCCTAACGGCCCGCCGTGTTTTTGACGTGGTAAAGCGTTACGGAAGTAGATATTCCTCCTTTCGGGGGCTGGCTGGGAGTTTGAACTGCCAACCGTCTGGTTAGCAGTCAAATGCCTTAGGCAACGCGCCACAGAAAGTAAATTTTTAGTTTAATAAGGATGATTTTTAACATTATTTAATAAACACGAGGCACTCTGGTGGAGTAGTGCCTAAGGCACTTGACTGCTAACCAGAAGGCTGGCGGTTCAAACCACCAGCCACTCCTCGGGAGGAAGGTTGGGCAATCTACTTCCATAGTGATACTGCCTCGGAAACCCAAGGAGGGGTCCCTATGAGTCAGGGCCAACTCAACGGCAGTGAGTTTGGTTTTGTTTTTTGGTTAAAAAATACTATTTTATTTTTATTAATATTTTACTTTAATAAACAAATTTTAGCATAAGCCTACAGGTACTAAAATAAGGACATTTTATTTTAACAAATAATAAATATGACCTATTACTCTTTATTTTAATAAAATTTAAATATGTCTAAAAGCACTCAAAATAAGTAAATTTTATATTTTAAAATATTTTATTACTATATTAAGGGAAATAAATTTGCTCTGTAGACTTTCACCCAAATCACAATTTAAAATGTTTTTTAAATATTAATAACTATATTAAATGAATTTTTATTTTCAAAAATACCCATCTTGTTTTAATTTGTAAATTTTTACATAATCACGTAAGTACTAAAATAACTAAATTTTCTTTCTTTTAATAAATACATAGGTTTTATCATTGTTTAATAAATGTATTTTTGCTTTAATAAATAATTTACTATAAATATTTCTAAGTATGTAAATACATTTTATTTCACTAAGTAATAATATTTATTGTTCAATAAATAAGCATTTTATTCGCTTTAATAAGTTAATTTTCAGTTTGTCGCCCAGGCGACATCCAGGATACAGTAATGCTAAGCAAATATACCCTGGGGACACCTGGGACCTTTCATTGTACCGAGGCCCACCCGCCTGGCCTTTCCCCGTTCCCATTGGCTGGCCTTTCCCCGTTCCCATTGGCTGAGGGCCGCAGCTCCCAGCCCCGCCCCCTCAAGCGGCCCCTCCCTGAGCTGGCCCCTCCCCTGGTCGCCTGACCTGTAGTCCTCGCGGGTGGCGATGAGGCTGGACACGTTGCGCAGGATGCCACCGCCGCTCTCGATGATGGCCAGCGAGTTGCTCTGGCACTTGTAAGTCAGCGTGCTCACCAGGAAGCCCAGGGCGCCGTCCACCTGGCAGATGGCCGCCTTGTTCTCTGTGCTGTGCGCCGAGAGGTTCCACAGAGCGCTGAGCACGCTCTTGAGAGTGGACTCCTGGGGGCAGGGCGGAGGGTGAGGTGGGGGTCAGTGATCCGAAAGCGAGGCAGCCACACCCGTGTCCCAATAAAAAGCAAAGGTAATTAATGATAAATTGGCTACCAGGGGATCTTTGAGTTGCCCCATGCCCATCTAACCAGCGGCCTGTTGGGCTTGATTCCCTCTGCCATGGACAACTCATCATTTGCGTCTCCCTGCGCCATGGCTGACACTAAACAGCCTCCAGGCCCGGGCCTGGTCCCCATACCCTGCCCCCTCTGCAGTGCCCTCTGCCCCCCCAGGAACGGCCTTTGCCCCCTCCACAGGGTCCCCTGTCCCCTGTATTATCCCGTGCCCCCGCAGCGCCCCTCCGCCTCGCCCCTGCCTCTTGGGGGACCCACCTTGGAGGCTCTAAGCACGCACTGCATCAGGGCTGTCATGCTGCCCACCTCCCTCAGCACCTTCTTGCTGTTGATGTCGGCGCGCCAGGACAGGTTTCGCAGGATGCTGGACACCACCTGGGGCCGGGCGGGCAGGTAGGTGGGACAAGGGGCCGGGCCAGGTGGACAGAGTGGGACCAGGCAGCCGGGCTGGCTCTCTGTGTGACCCCTCACCCTATGCCATCAACCCCTGCAAGTGGCGGGGCCACAGAGAGTGTGGCTTACCTATGGCTGTAGGGCAGTGGGGACCCTTGCCCACCCCCACCATGCCCAGGGGTAGGGTAGGCCTTTGACAATGAGAGTCTCTGGCCTGGCCCACCCTCAGCCCCAGGGCACCCCTGGGATCCCTGCAGTACCTGGTGGAGCTCCTCACTGTCTGAGCCCAGCTGGGCCACAATGGCCTCCATACAGCCTCTGCGAGCACACAGGGTGGCCTGCGGGGAAGCAGGAGAGTGACAACCATGACAGGAGGGGCAGGGGGACCTGAGGGGACATCTCCCTCACCGTGCAGCCCCTCCCACAGGAGCTGAGCACCTGGGATGTCCTATAGTGTCACCCCAAGAGCTCTGGTAGCAGAGTGGCTAAGACACTTGCCTGCTAACCAGACGGCTGGCGGTTCAAACCCACCAGCCACTCCTCGGAAGGAAGGTTGGGCAATCCTACTTCCGTAGTGATAACTGCTTCGGAAACCCAAGGAGGGGTCGCTATGAGTCGGGGCCGACTCGACGGCACATAACAACAACAACATTGTGTAACCCCAGCTCCCATCGTCACCCAGGGCCCATGCCCACTGTTCACATGAGAGAACTGAGGCTTCCAGAGGTGCAGGGCCTGGCCTGTGGGTCCAGAGGAGGCCGCTCTGAGGTGACAGTGGTTTCCCGCAGCAGAGGACCTGAGACGGTGTGCCCCTTCTGGCTCCCTCTACCCATTTATAAGTGGAAGACGGCCATCCCTGCCACTTAGGGCTGTTTCAAGGCTGGGGCGAGAGCTTGACAGACTCAGGGTGGTATCAGAGCCCCGCCCATCAGGCACCTTGTTGGCCACGTCCCCAAAGGTGAGGTTGGTGAGGGTCATGCCAGCGTAGCGGCGCAGGGCAAGGTTGAGTGGGTCGCGGGTCATCTTGTGCATCTCGAAGTCCACCTGCAGGAGCTCAGCCACAGCCTGCAGCCCACCTGCAGGGACGCAGGAGGGGACAGGAGGCAGCTGGGGGAGGGGTGTTAAGGTGGGGGTAACCCTAACTTCCCTCCTCTCAGCCTTGGGTCACATTGGTCCCCCTGTTTTGATACCCTTCCCTGCCCTCCACCCTCTCTACATCTGCTCTACTCCAGGCCACCTTCAAAGCCCAACTGTGAGAACACCTCCTCCAGGCAGCCTGCCCTGGCCTCTCCCTGCCAACATCCTTTAGTTCAGAGGAAAACCCTCTCAGGTCTCCCCACCACCCCCAGGATTTGTGGCCCCTCTGATGCCTTTTAGCCACCATATCGCCTCCTTCCAACTCTCATATGCCAGTCACACCTCCTCCTGCTTCAGCACCTATCTTGGGAGTCCTTTCCTCGGGGACACTCCCTAACAGCCCATATGGGATCACTCCCACCAATGGATGGTTCACTCGTGACATGTGCTGTGTGACCCCAGGGAGTCTCCGTCCCTCTCTGGGCCTCACTGCCCAGCCCCACTTGGACAAAATAAAGGAGACCCAGCTCCTGTGCCTACAGCAGAGGTGCAGACAGCAGTGCTGGTGCCCCAGGAGGGCTCCCTGGAGGTGGCGGCAGGGGGACAGGGGAGGAGAGACACTCACCCAGCTCATTCATGGCCCGGCGGTACTCCTCATCAAAGGACAACTTCATGATAGCACAGGTGGCCTGGCAGATCTGTGGCTCAATGGGGACAGGGGCTGAGAACCAGGGGACAGGTCAGAGAAACTTGCCCCTGGCCCCTGCCCCTCTCCACCCTCCCAACCTCAGAGGCCAGGGTCATTCCAGGGCTTTGTAACCTGGGGTTCATCACCCCTCTGTCAACAGAGTAGCTTCCATGGCTGCCTCACCCACTCAGTGTGTGAGGGGAGACAGCCCCTGCCTAGTGTCCAGCTCTGGCCAGCTCTGAGCTGGCCTTTGACATGGATTAATTTTGCCAATGGCTGCAAACAGTAGGAATTGTCAAAGCTTGCACCCACTTCTCAGGGGTTGCCCACTCCCCACCCACCCCCGCGGCCAAGGGTGTTTCATTAGCACGCGCTCAGTGCCTTGTACATCCATCGCTTGTGCTAAGTTGTCACAAAAAGGGATGTGAGGCCGAGGTGATGATGCGCCTGCCGCGCGGAGGCGGGCCCGGCACTCACCGCCGGCGCTGCCCTCATCAGAGCCTTCGCGCGCGCGCAGCCAGTCCCAGCAGGTCTCGCAGTAGGCCCGGATCTGCTCCAGCACGTGCAGCACGCGCATCTCCTTGCGCGCCAGGCCCTGGTCCGGCTGCGAGAACACGATGTTGTGCAGCGCCGCGTTGGCACGCATGCGCGCGTCCTTGGCCCCCGGCGCCCCGGGCGTCCCCGAGCCGCCCCCGGCTCCTGGTCCGGGCTCGGCGCCATGCAGGATCTGCAGCAGCAGCGGCAGGCAGCCCGAGCGGCGCATGGCCACGCAGCTCTCGGGCGAACCGGACATGGCGAGCAACGTGCGAGCCGTGTCCTCCTGGTCACGTGTTGCCAGCATAGACAGCAGCCAAAAGACCACCTCCACCTGCGGGGGAGGGTGAGGGACGGGGTCCGAGGGAGGTTCTCTGCTGCCTGCTGCACCAGGCTAAGATGGATCTGGGGCGTTAGGGGTACCCTGAAACACGAGGAGTCTTGTAACTTCAGCAAACCCCTGCCAGCCTCACCGTGCATCTCCCGCCCCTGAGAGGAGGCCCACACACCTGGGACGGATGGGTGGGGGCGACAGAGGCATACACACTCTGCGGGGAGGACCCCACCCCAGGAGGGTCACGTGCCTCTAAGGCCTCCGCAGGAGGAGCCCCCCACTTCCCGTAATGTAGATGGCGCCATCTAGAGCGCCCCTAACTGTACGGGACAAGTATTCGGCACTCCAGCACCACCGCGAGTCCCGGTTTAAGGCAGCCCCTTGACACCTGGGGGCTGGACGGAGACATTGGGGCTCCACACCCCGTGGGGTCCGGCCCACTCACCGTGCACCCAGTCTGCGTCCAGCCAGAACTGCCCTTACCTTGCTGTTGCCTGGCTGAGGAGCGCCATCATCGGTGTGCGTGGGGACCTCTGTTTCAGGGTCCTCATCCACCGGGACTGACTTCACTGCCAGCAGGGCCTGCGGGGAGAGCACCAGGCTTTGGGGTTCACCTTAGGTTTATCCCACAAAGCCCCTATGCTGATGGGAAGAGCTGCAAGCCGATTACTGCACGCTGGGCTGGGCCTGGGGCGCCCCACTCAGCCCTGCCTCCGCCCTCACGGTACCTGGGGCTCGGTCTGCTGCACCCGGTCCTGCGCCTCCAGTAGCTCCTTGTCTATCTGCTCCAGGCGTGAGGCACGGATCTGCACGGCAGAGACACTTGCTGGGCCACACTGCCCAGGCTCTGACTCCGCCCACCCCCTCTGTGGTTCCACCCACTGTCCAGAGCCCAGCTGGTCCTTCTACAACTCCACCCACTCTGATCTGGTTCCACTCAGTGTCTGCACCTAACCCCCAGACTCTGACTCCACCCACTCTCAGATGGGGTCACGCCCACTGACCAAATGAACATCAATAGCCTGTTTAGATCTGCTTCAACCACTTTCTAGAACCTGCCCTGTCCCTGCGTTCCAGGACTCCACCCATAGTGATCTCTGCTCTGTGATTCGCCCAAAGCATATGACTCCGCCCATGGCGGTCTCTGCCCTCTCAGGCGCCAGCTGATATAAAGTTCCGCCCACTCAACCAGACTCCTCCCACCTCGCAAAGCCCCGCCTCCTGTCTTCCTGGGGCCCACCTGGGCGCGCTGCACCATCTCGTCTGAGGTGCCAAAACGCTCCTCCATCAACGAGCGGATGTGTTGCGCCTCGAACTCCAGCTGCTGCCGGATCAGGTCCATCTGCATCGAGAACTGCTGGCAAGGGCGGGCAGGCCGCTGTGAGACAGCGCTGGGCCAGGGGTCCCTGCACGCCCCAGCTCCAGGCACCCGCCAGGCCCTTCGGCAACCCAGCCACTCACCGTCTCCACGTGTGGCAGCTCGTCCAGACGCTTGGACAAGCCCTGCAGCTGGGAGTAATACCACAGCTTCTCCTTCTCCTCCTTCTCGATCTCGTTCAGCAGGAAACACCTGGGGGCATCATGGCTGTGTTGCTCATTTTGAGGTTGGCCATCACTTGTTATGTGCCGTGGAGGCGGACCCGACTCATAGCGACCCCTCCTTGGGTTTCCGATGCGGTATCTCTATGGAAGTTGATTGCCCAACCTTCCTCCCCAGGGGTGGCTGGTGGGTTTGAACCACCAGCCTCCTGGTTAGCAGTCAACTGCCTTAGGCACTATGCTACCAGGCCATCACTTAGTTAGCGCTTACTGCCTGGTTAAACCATTCGACTGTTAACCAAAAGGTTGGCACTTCAGACACACTTGCCACTCAGCAGGAGAAAGATGAGGCAGTCTGTGTCCGTAAACATTGACAACTTTGGAAACCCTGTGGGGCAGTCCCACTCTGTCCTCTAGGGGCGCTGTGAGCCCAGATCCACTTGACAGCAGTGCGTTTGGTTTGGGCTTTGCCTCCATAAAGATTGACAGCCTAGGAAACTCTCTGTTGCAGTTCTGCTCTGTCCTCTAGGGGCGCTGTTAGTCCGAATGGACTCCGCGGTAGTTTGGGCTTTGCTTAGGTAAAGACAGCCTTGGAAACCTTGGAAACCCTGTGGGGCAGTCCACTCTGTCCTCTAGGGGCGCTGTGCGCCAGCATCGCCTCTGCGGAAGTGGGTCTAGTTACCCTGATGGCAGTGCCTTCCTTGGTGAGGCTCCGGGCACTGCAGGCTGGGTGTCTGGGTTAAGTGGGTGGGGCACAGAACAGGAATTAAAAGGGGAGAAAGTTTCTGGCTGGGAAGGTTCTGCCCAACCCTGGCTAATCATTACCCCCTAGCCAGTACAATGAAAGCTTCAGGCTCAGAGTGCTCCAGCGGCCACAAAGACCTCTCTTAACAACTCTGTGGGGAGACACTGCTACTCTCATTTTCCAAAGAAGGAAGTCTGAGGCTGGGAGAGGACAGGGGCCTTGTTTGAGGTCACATATCGCGCAACGACTTGACGCCAGGCCTTGAGAACTGCTCGGTCTGAGCCCATTCAACTCTGCCAGGCTGAACTGGGCAGCCCAGACCTGCCTCCCTCTGCTGGCCCTGAGCCCAGCTGCCTTGGGCCTCATCCCTTTCTCCACAAAGGCTGCCTTGGGGCCCTCTGGCTCCAGGCCTGACTCTGAGCCCTGGTGCTGGACACAGCCCTGTCCCAAGCAATGCGTGTGTGTCAGGGACTCCTGGGGACGTCTCCCTGGAGCTACCCCCTCTGCCAGGAACCACTGTGCTCTGAATCTCCTGCCGAGGGTGGGAGGCCATTCCATCTCACCGTTCCCGATCCAGCTCCTCTAGCAGGCGGATGGTGGCCCGGCTCGGCTCCCCGACGCCATCCTTGGAAGGCCCAGAGCTGTGGAGGGGGCTCCCCTCTGGGGTGCGGGTGAGGGGCGCAGGGTCCAGACCTGGTGGCTGGAACTTGAGGCTGTACAGGCTGGAGATGTCCATCTGCAGTGCTGGGTGGGGAGGGGGGGGGCGCCGGTCAGCGGCAGCCTGGCGCCTCATCTTCCCAGCCCCTGGCGTGCAGGGCGCCTCACCCTCCAGCTGCTCCAGTACTTCCGTCGGCCCCGCAGACGCCAGCACACCGGCCTCCTGCTGCAGCTTGCCCTGCAGGTGCTGCAGCGCCTCCTGGAGGCAGAGGGGGGCACTGGTGCCAGGCTCTGCCCTGGGTGCCCTGCCCAGCCCTGGCTTCCCCCCGGGGGCCCTGTGGCACCACCCGGCACCCTCGCTGCCCAACCTTCATGCCCGACGTCTCTGTCTCCAGCTTGGACAGGTGGCTCGAGTTGTCCCGCAGCTCCTGCCTCAGGTGGCTGTTCTCGGCCTTCAAGGCCTCCACCTGCCGCACCAGCTGCTCGTATGATGCCACGGAGCTCGTCATCTTCAACTCCTGCAGCTCCTGGGGTCACAGGGTCAGGGTCACTGAGGGTGTCCGAGGGGGCAGCCGGCACCTGAGACAGGCCCAGCGCTGAGCCCCAGCCCTCCCGCTGGTCCTGGGGTGGGTCTGGCAGGAGCAGCTGGCATGGCTGCCTCGGGGAACCCAGGCACAGATGGTTGGCAGATGGAGTGACAGACACACAGTGACAAGGGGACAGGGAGGCAGGGGCAGAGCCCCAGACAGCCCAAAGGTCCCACTGCCTGGTGGGCCGGCCCTCCCAGCCAGGCTCCTGGACACACGTGCTGACAGCCAGATGGAGGACAGATAGACTGACAGCCAAGACCCTCCCCTGGAGAAACACGCCTGCCCAGAGGCTGACGGGTGGGCACACAGGGTGGACAAACGGACAATAACACCGGGAAGGCTGACACTGACACGTGAAGGCCAGAAAGAGGTCAGCGGGGGGGATAGCTGGACAGACGGACGTACAGACCCAAGCACACCATCCCATCACCTCCCCGCAGGCCAGGATCTGGGATGTCCTGCATCCCCCACGTGCCCTCCATGGGCGGCTGGGTCTGGGGGAGCTACCTGAGTGGCCGGCACCCTCTAGCAGCCCAGTGCCTCCTCGCCCAGGCCTCCTGCTGCCACCTCCGCCCACTGCTTTGTGTCTCTGGCTGTCCTCCTCCCTCTGGCCGGCTGGCCGAACCTCCTCCCTCCATTTGCCTTCCCTACTGAGCCGGCCCCCTTCCCCTTTGTTCCCTTCCCATTCGCACACACCCCCTCCCTCCGCCTTTGTCTGAGATGCACCAATAACAACCAGCCCCTCACCTCCTCCTCCCCCAACCCCTCCCCAAATAAGCTCCACCCACAGCCCCCCAACCCCCACCAGCCACACTCATTCATTCACTGGCTCATTCATTCTCTCTCTGCCCACCCCCAGAAGCCCCCCCCAGGCCATCAAAGGCACAGCTGAGCCCCAGTACTGTGGGGGCCAAGCCGGGGAGGGGCTGGGGTTGGGCCTACTGTGTGCCTGGCCATGTGCCCTGGTTCATCTTGACCCCAGTCCTGAGTCAGAGAGCCTACCATCAGACCATTCCCAGAGGAGAAACTGAGGCTCTCGGAACTCGGACCTCAAACCCAGACCCCACCTCTGCACAGCCCCAAGGAGCTCCGATGGCAGGGCATCTCTGCAGGTGCAGCAAGGCCTCGGTCTGCCCCTCAGAGGGGTGGGCAAACTCAGTGGGCCCAGCCAGTCCCCCAGAACCATGTGAGGGTCACAGGACAGTCAGGGAGCAAACAACGAATCACAGAGTGGACCAGGTCGAAGGGGAGCGAGGTCAGATGGGGGCTACCACTTTTGCCTCTGGCTTCAACACCAGCCCTGCCCGTGGCTTGAGGAAGGGGGTGTCTCAGTCCAGATCATGCAGTAAGATCCTGGGGGTCCGGCCCCAGGTGGGTCCTGCTGAGGCCAGCATGTGTCCACATGGGATGCAGACCCCTGTGCATGTCTCTCCCACACCCCAAATCCAGACCCTTCCTGGACGCCCCAGGGTAGTTGCATGAGCCCTCTCAGCTGTTCCCATATGGCTCTCCTCCAGTGGCCCAGGCTGGGCCTGGGCACCCTGTCCCTCCCCACATCTGGTGGTCACTGTGTCCTCTTCACACTGACCTTGGCAACAGGGTCACTCCCAGGGCTCCCCCTCAGTCCAGCTTAGTGCCCCGATTCCACGCTCCCACCACTCCTCCAAGCTCTGTGCTAGCAGACCACCCTGCCCCCACCAGGAAACCCTCGCCTGTCTCCCATTCTCACGAATAGCCAGAGGGAGCTTTCAAAGTCACAAGGCAGGTCCCATGCTTCCCCTGCTCAAACATCCTCTATGGCTCCCCAGTGCCCTCAGGATCAAGATTCAAGTCCTCTACAAACCCTCCACCTCACCTGCCCCAGCAGCCCCCCATCTCCGCAGGCCTGTGCCCACATGCTCTTTCCTCTTCACCCAGTTTCTGCCCCCTCCCAGAGCGGGGTGGAGTCCCCTCCTACAGGAACCCCTCCTGCCTGCCCCTCTCCCCCAGGCTGGGGCAGCCACCTCCTGCGGTGCCCCAGTGAGAGACCGGAGGGAAAGACCAGCTCCGGGCATCTCTCCAACTGAGCCGTGAATGGCTGCGTCTGGGGGGTTGTTGTCACTGGGAGGCCGCAAAGGTCCTTCTCTTTCCTTTAATCCAAACCCCTACTTTACAGAGAGGGAAAGTGAGCCCCGTGGAACTGCAGCTACACTCGCAGGCCCGCCCGCCTGCCCCGGCCCTCCATCATCTCAGGGAGACCCCGTGTGGAAGCTGGTGAGTGGGTGTGTGGTCACTGGCTTCAGCGACGCCAGTGCCCACCTCCCTGGAGCTCAGTTTTTCCCCTGACCCTCACCCTGCAGCCATGGAGCCTCTGAAGTCTGTGCTGACAGGCGACGCAGAGCGATGAGATGAGACCCTCGGGCACCAGGCGGGGTCGCGCCCCCTCCCCTCCACCCCGTGGAGACGCCACTCACTGTGTCTCACGCAGGTGGGCTGGTGGAGGCACCGCGTCCCAGATCCTCCGCCCTCCGGGCAGCTCCGCGGGGCCCGCCCAGGGCCTGGGGCCGCCTGGGGCGGGGGCTCCGAGGTCTCAGCGGCGCAGGCAGGCGGCTCTGGGGCGGACAAAGCCGCGTCCAGGCCTGGCCAAGCGGCGAAGCCGCCTCCCAGCGCTGGGCGAAACCACAGCGCGCGGGGGAGGATGCGGGTTGCGGGATGCAGACGCGGAGACCAATGGCGACGCGGGAAGACGGGCTGGTGCCATGGCAACAGCCAATGGCGGCCCGGGGCGGGGACCAGCGGCGGCGGCCGGGCGCCAGGCTTCCGCGAGGGTTCAGGGGCTATGTTTGAGGGGGGCGATTGCCCCAGGGAAGGGGGCGTCCCGGGAACCGGAACCCCCCCGCGTCCTCTACCCTATTCCGCGGTAAAATAACCTTTTAGAGACCCCCGGAGCTGGACTCAAAGGATTTGAGTCAAACACTTCATCAGTGATGTTACATCAGAATCTTGCGGGAGGGGCTCCCGGGTAGCGGCAGGGGGCCAGGCGAGCCCCTCTCCACGGATCCAGCCGGATTTGTGAGCATGGATCAAGGCAGGACAAATCTTGGGGGTCCCGGGGAGATCCTTCCCGGCGGTCCTGGCTGGAAGGGGGATGGGCAGGCACGCCCGGGAGCACCTGAGACCCCGGATCTCTCCCCACTTTGCCGTCTCCTTGGCGTCAGCATCTCCTGGGAGTCCCTGAGTCTATGCCACCCCGTCCATCTCAGCCCCCGTGTCTCTGCCCCTTTCCATGTCTCTGTGTCTCCTGATCTCAGTTTCTGTGTCTCTGTCCTTCCTCACATCTTAATCCGACCACCCAGAATGGAAGCTGGAGGAGGGAGGGGCCTGGGGTCTCAGCAGTGTCCACCCATCCCTGATCCTTGATGGGTCCCAAAAGCCACTTCAGGGTTTTATCTCCAGAGCCTGCCCTTGCCTCTGTGGTCCAGCAGGGAACACAGGAGGTGGTGGCCAGGGTCAGGCCATGGGTTGGACACCTAGCTCCGTGTTTCCTGGCTGGGGGCCAGGCACTTCCCCACCTCTTAGGCTCCCTTCCCTGTAAATGTGAAGATGGGCAGGCAGATTCCTTGCTAGGGCCACACAAGGATATCAGCAGGGGCAGGAGGCTGCTGCAGCCAAGGACATAGGGGACCATGCTGTTTCCTTTCGGGTCTGGAGCGGCAGGCCCCATGTGCTACGTGTCCCAGGTCGCAGTGCTGGGTCCTCAGGACCCGGGCTTGGCCCTGGGGGCACCTCTGGAGTGGGACACAGCTGTCTCCAGCCTGTGAGGTTGGGGGAGGCGTGCGAGGGGAAGCGGGCTCTTTCTAGGGGCTGCAAAGGCTGCGCTGAGATGGGGACACTGGTGCTGGGCATCATCAGGATGAATGAGTTGGCTAGGTGATCAAGACAGGGAACAGTGTTCCAGGCTGATGGAACAGCATGTGCAAAGGCCCAGCACAGGTACATTCAGGGGGTGATGGGTGGGCGGTGGGGTCGGTACAGAGGAAGCCACAGAGGATTTAGAGCAGGGCCAGCCCCTCAGGGGACTTACAGGGATAAGCTGATCACAGGAGACGAGGGTGGAGCTGGACAAGGTTGGGGCTGGGGATGAAGAGCCCAGGGTCCCTGCTCATCTCTGTGTGTGCCACCTCAGTCTCCCGTTTGTTTACTGGGGATGGGGGGGAGGGCGCTGGATAGTTCCTGGGCCCCTCATAATAGAATTAAGTCTCAGTATCAGATGTCACAGTTCCCCAGGACCGTCCCAGCCAAAATCTTTGACATGGCAGGAGCTTTGGGTCCAGTGGCCAGTCTTGTCCTCATACACACGGGTAAACTGAGACTCAGACCGGGGCATGTTGCTCCCTCTCCCCTCCGGGCGTGGCTGGACAGGGATGGTAAAGGACCCTCAGGCTGAGGGCACATGGCGGTTCCCCGAAACCCTCCCTCCTGTAAACCCTGCTAGATGCAAGCAGCGCTGGCCACTCCAGATGTCATTTCGTGGCACTCGCTCCAGCCAGTCCCCACCCTGTGGCCCTGCCTGCGCCAGCTCATGTCCTGGACACGGTAAAGGTCACTCACGTAGGGTCCTGGTGACATCTGTGCCTGACCTCGGACGTCCCTACCCCCTCGATGCCCCACCTTTCCCCATCGTGCCTCCTCCGTGCCAGCGGCTGGGGCTGAGGCAGCATGAACCCTGCCTTCTCAAGCTAGGGTGGGGGCAGAGAGAAGCAGGAAGGCCACAGGTCACCTCATGACGACAGAGACGGGCCGCTGGGTGACGGAGTACGGCCCAGACAACTAAGAGGGACTGCCACTGGGATGGCGTCTGGGACTCAGTTTCCCCTGCGGGGAAAGGCAGCGCAACCCAGCGTGGTCCCGTCAGCACCGCGGACAGCTCCCTCTGGCCTAAAGCCTGCTCCTCCTCTCTCGCCTCCGCAGGGCGCTCGGGCTCCTGCCCTGCTCCGAACGTGACCTTGGGCTCCTGCCTCAGTTTCCCTCACTTGACGGCGGTAATAGCCGCAGGATTCAGAACGATCTCGGAGCCCGCGAAATGCTCGGCAGTCGGTATATTATTACTGTTAACAACATCAGCGGCCGCGAACATCAAAGAGGCTCTGCGCTCAGGGCAGGAGCGGAAATCGAGGCCGCAGAGGTGCAGGGCGTGGCCCGGTTCCCGACAGCGTGGCCGGGGCCTCGGTCCGTGCGCCCACAGCCCTTCTCCGCACACACGCGGCGGAGAGGGTCCAGGGGTCTCCACCATCGCCGAGGACGCCCTGTGAGCTTGCGCCTGCGCAGACCGGAAGGGGGGGGGGTCGCTGCGGCGCGGAGGGACTCCCGACCCCCGCCCGCATCATCCCGCTGCGGTTTCCCTGCCAACCGTCTCCACAGCGACTATTCGAGACCCCAGCCCGTCAAGGCCCCTCGCGCGCCCTTGCGCCCCGCCGCCAGGACCACTGTTCCCGTGCTGCGGGCGCCGCCCCGGCCTGCGTCCGCCTACCGGGCCAGCCGTTCCTGCAGCCGACCCATCCCGAGGCCGGCCCGCACCCTACCTGCTCCCCGAAGAAGGCCGAGTGCAGAAGGCCTAGGAGCCCCAGGAGCCCCATGGAGCCGTCGCCTGCTGGACAGCCGCACCCCACCCCTCGGCCACCAGGAGACCGGTCCGGCGCCGCCCCTGCGCCTGCGCGGAGGGAGGGGCGTGGAGGGGTCCGCCCCGCCAAGCCTGCCCCTGGCTCAAGAGCTGGTCCCGCGCCGGCTCACACAGGCAGGCGGGGCCTGGGGGTCCTGTGTGGCGAAGGGAGCGGAGGGGGTACCGTGTGGTTTGGAGATTTCAGCAGGGGTGAAGGGAGGAGATCCCGCGAAAGGAGAGAGGCTCAGGGGGGTGGGTGGCGGACAGAAGGAGGTGGTCCTTGAGGTAAAAGTGGGAACCTTGGGGGCAGGAGTCCCATGGAGAGTAGGGATCCGAGGGACGGAGAGGCGCCGGCGCAGCCAGCTGCCTGTGTGGACAGCGCCCAGGGAGCTTGATCGCTTCTGCGTCTGCCCAGCCCGGCGGCGCGCTCAAGTGCGTTAGCCGCTCTGCAAAGCGTTTATTGACCACCCACTGTGCAAGGAGACAGAATTCCTGCCTGCCAGGAAAGAGTCACGAGGGAAGAGACCAGATGAACTGGACGGAGAAAAATGTTGGCTCGTGGAGAGCTGACAGGAAACGCTGGAAGGACAGTTGCTGGGAAAGGGGTCAGCAGTGTCTGAAAGAACGTTCCAGGCAGAGCAACAGTCCGTGCAGAGTCCCTGAGGCAGGACCGAGCCTGGAGGGCTGGTGGAATAGCGAGGAGGCCCATGTGGCCGGAGGGGAGCGACCGAGAAGAGGGAAGGGTAGGGAGGCGACAGGGCAGGTACTGCAAAGCCCTGTGGGCGGGGACGTGGTAGCGCTGGAGGGCGGCGAGCAGAGCGCGCAGCGGCCGACTCGACGCCCACGGGTGCCCTCTGGTGGCCCCGGACAGGACAGACCGTGGAGACGCCGGGACGACTGCGCTGGTCCAGGGAGTGATGGGGCGGCGGAGGGCGCGTTACCATGCCCCTCTGGCCATGCTGAAGAGGGCAGGCCCGAGGAGCAGCCTGGGGACCGGATCAAGGTGGGCTAGCAGGGTTTCCTAGTCCCGAAACACTTTGGGTTTTATTCCCATACCTTGAAAAGATGGGGGCGAACTTGGACTTACAGATTTAAATTGTCCTGCCAGGGGGAGGCCAGGTGCTCCAATCAGGACAGCGTTTCAGGGCACCGGGCCTGCAGGGAAGAGTGACGGACAGACGGAAACCCGCACGTGAACAAAGACCAAGCCAGGCCCGACTTTGACAGTGAAAACTGGCTGGCGGGGTCTGGGGGACACCGAGCCTGGTTACAGATGCTGCAGAAGCTGGACTAGAAACAGCTGGTTTGAAGTGGGCAGAGGGTCCCTGCAGTGAGAAATCCCTGCCTCTCCCAGGGTGCCCCAGAAATTGCTCCTGGCAGCTAGAGCATGCACCCGAGCATCAACTGGGCCCAGGGCCTCCCATCCCCATTTAATCACAAGACTAACTTTCAGTTATGATCAGTTCTTCTAAGAATCCAAGCTGCAGACAAATTAAAAATCTCTGACCAGCCCCTACTCCGAGCTATCTGAAGGGCCATGTGGTGACCAAACCAGGCTTCCTGGGCCCTCAGGAGGTGTCCTGCATTACTGTGCCCCTGGAAAACACAGTTAAATTCCAGAGACCAGTCTGTCGCTGTGACTCTGCCCATGGATCCTGGAAGCGGCCATGACAAGTATGACTGTCAACATCCAACTTTATTTTTAAATGTATTTTATTGAAATGTAATTTATGTACAGTGAAATACACAGAACTAAAGTGACATGGGTCTATGCGCTTTTTTTTTTTTTTTTTGGCAGTGTTCCTTCCCCTCCCTGGCAACCAACAAAGTTTCCCTCCATATAGAAATCTTTCCTTGACCCTCCACAACAATGAACTAATATTGTATCTGTCCTTCTGTGACTGACTTATTTCACTCAGCAGAATGTCCTCCAAGTTCATGCATATTATGCAGTGTTTCACAGACTCTACATTATTCTTTAGTGCTGCACAACACTCCATTATGTGCATGGACCAGAGTTTGGTCATCTGCCCTTCTGCTGATGGGCACGTAGGTTGTTTCCATCTTTTTGTTATTGTAAATAGTGCTGCAGTGAACATGTGTGTGCATGTATCTGTTCCTGTCCTGGCTCTCACCTCTCTAGGATATATACTGAGTAATGGGAAGCTAGGTCAAATGCATCTCCAATTCCAGCTTTCTATGGAATCGCCATATTGCTTTCCACAGTGTGCATCTAACTTCTACTCAACAGGCAGTAGGGGCTGGCCTCATGGGAGCCCTGGGTGTCCCATTCCCACCAGTGCCTCCATCCCTGTATTCACTTCTGTCCTAGTCCTGTAGGCAGGCCTGGCTCCATCCACTTTTATGGCTTTTCACAGGTCTCTGGGTTGTGTAAACAGTTAAGCACCAACTGCTAACTGAAAGGGTGATGGTTTGATTCCACTCAGGTGCCTTGGAGGGCAGCCCTGGCACCTACTACTGAAAGCTCCTGGCCATGGAACCCCAAGGAGGCATCTGTACCTCTCCTGCTGATCACCAACCCAAGCACCTGTGCTCTCCACTGGTTCTACATTCTCAAGATTCTAAACCCAATTCCAGACAGAGGAGGGGAAGCTAGTCATGCTGCAAGGCGGGGCTCAGTCCTGGGAGGCGGCTATTCAGTGTGTGGACTGGTTCCTTCATCCAACTGTTGGTCTCCTTATGCCCCCCCCAACACCCTGCAGCCCCTCCACAACCATCTCAGGGTCTGCTTACCCCTGAGCCACCGCCCTGACTATGAGCTGGGGACCCATATCTGAGGGGCTTCCAGCTAACCCTACACCTTATCCTGCCTCAGCCAATGGGAACTGCTCAGGCCAGAACCTGAGAGTCACTACCAACTGCTCCCTTTACCCTGGCAGGCGTCCAGAAACCCAGGGACCCTCACAACCTATTAACCAAGGGACCCCTGTGCCACCACTCACTTGAATTGCAAGCACTCTCTATCTTCCCAAAGGAAACAGTTTCTGCCACGCCCTAGGGAGCAGTATGCGAATCCCACCCAGCAGACACATGCTGGGTGATAGTGATGGGGTTGGGGAGTTGGAAGCCATTACAACCCACAGGATTCCAAGAAGAGGGGCAGGTATCATGGAGGGGAGCTAGGTCATCCTGTGTGAAGCCCCAGACGCAGGCCACCCCTCCCTGCGGTGAGGCCAAGATGGCAGACACTGGGACACGGCCACCAGAGTTGGGGTCTTTATTGGCTGCAGGGCTATTTGAGGGGAATGAAGCGGGAGGAGTGGGTGGCGCCGATTCCAGGCCGGCCGTGCTTGACGGGCTTGTAGGTGATGGAGAACTCGCCCAGGTAGTGGCCGATCATCTCGGGCTGTGCGGAGTGAAGAGGATCAGGGGACGGTGGGGTACAGCCTGCTGGCCCAGCTCCGCCCACCTCGGCCCAGCACTCACCTTGATCTCCACCTGGTTGAAAGTCTTGCCGTTGTACACGCCCACCATGCTGCCCACCATCTCTGGCAGGATGATCATGTCGCGCAGGTGCGTCTTCACCACCTCCGGCTTCTCCATGGGCGGTGCCTCCTTCTTGGCTTTGCGCAGCCGTTTCAACAGCGAATGCTGCTTCCGGCGCAGGCCGCGGTTCAGCCGCCGTCGCTGCCGTGCGCTGTACAGCTGCATAAGCTGCTCACTGGGTAGGGACGTGCAGACAACGGGCCTGAGTCCTATCTCCGTCCCAACGCCCAGGGACACACACCTTGTCCCACTAACATCTCTGCTCCCTATGGGGCCCCAAAACCCATTAGCGCGCCTGAGACTAGGCCCCCCGGCAGCCTGTGCACGATCCAGGTTGGGCTGCTCATGCCGCAAACACAGAGCTCCCCGGAAACAGGTCAGAGGAGCAGAGAAGGCAGCGGGGCGGCCAGAACCTAGCGCAAGACACAGGCCTGTAACAGGACCCACGCGCCCCAGCCAATGAGGAGCCTGTTCTGGCCCCTCCAGGAAGTAGTGCCCAGAACCGATCCGCTCGCACATGACAGGGAGGCGTGGCTAGGACTCCAAACTATGCACAGCCCACAGGCACCTTGGGGCTTCCCTGCTCGGGACCGCCCCGCCACCAAATCGCTCACGCAGCCCACGTGCCCAATTTGGCTCTGCTGCTTCTATGGTTGAGACAGCCTCAAAAGATGACACACAAAAACTACGTCCAATTCAAACCTCCGTGTCTGTAAATAAAACTGACCATCACACAGCCCCGCCCACTCGTTTACCGATGGCCAACGACCCCCGATACGTACGCAGAACCACCTCTAGGGTTGTTTTACTACATGGTCTGCCGACTCCTGGGTCAACATGTCACCAAGCCCGACGCCACCCCACGCCCCCTCCCACCTGGATGCTCCTGCTTGGGAAACCCCCCGCCGCGACCGCTTCCGCCCAAGGGCACCCCTTACTAGGACATGTCCAGCAGCTGGTCAAGGTCCACGCCGCGGTAGGTGAACTTGCGGAAGGTCCGCTTCTTCTTTTGTTCCACTTCCGCCTACGCGAGGGCGGGACGGGCATGAGATGGACCCCGAGACCCATCTCCCGCGGCCATGGTCACCTAAACCGGCGCGCGGCGGGGTCACGGGGGGAAGGTTCCCGCAGGAGACGTGGAGCTCCTGGTAAGAGAACACCGCCGAGACGCACGACGGCGAGCCCGCAACAGGGCCGCACGCGCGGCTACGGGGACTCGGCGGGGACACGCTGGCCCGGACAGACCTTGTTAGTCTTCGGCCGTCCTCAAACCACCCCAGGCCTATCCGCCACCCCCATATCCGAGTCCCCGGAGGTCTGGAGGAGGCCTTCACAACTGCTGGGCCTAACTTTGCCCCCAGTGCGCGGCCAGAGCCCGGATGGAGTGGGATGGGTCGAGCACAGACGCACGAACCTACAGCACTCACCATCTCGTCGGTTCTTCGGAAAGGAGCACCCACTTCTGCGCTGCGTAGTTAACGCGAGATCGCCTTACGTGCCCCGCCCCCTGGCCGTGCGGGCGCACAAGCTTCCGCTTCCTCGAGAAGGACGGTCGCCCTCTGTTGCCCGGAGGGCGAAGCACAGGCTGCGGGAGTTTCGGAAACCCAAGGAGGGGTCGCTATGAGTCGGGTCCCACTAGGCGGCATATAACAACAACAACACTGTCAGGCTGGTCTGGGTATTTGGGGTGTGTGTGAGCAAAATGCAGCCCTCTTCATGGAGTTCTAGTTGCAGTCGGGGGGGGGTGGCAGACATCGTGCACGTGGGCACGTACCGCAACACGTCATTTCAGATATCAGAGCTGAGAGGGAAATCCGGGGGCGGGGGGAGCTGTAGGAGGTGTTCCCTGATAACCTAAAACCAGCTGCCATCTAGGGTTAGGGTTAGGATCGGGTGGACTCCGACTTACAGCGACCCATGTGTGTCACAGTAGAACTGCTCCATAGTGTTTTCATAAATTTCCATGTTGTTGGCATGTGCCCTGGAGTCAGACCCTACTCATAGCTACCCCTCCTGGGGTTTCCGAGACAGTATCACTACGGAAGTAGATTGCCCCACCTTCCTTTCGTAGGTGGCTGATATTACAGAAGCAGATCACCAGGCATTTCTTCCAAGGTACCTCTGGGTGAACTCAAACCTCCGAACATTTGGGTTAGCTGCTGTTTCTCCATCGCCACCACCCAGAGACTCCCAAGAAGCACCTTGCCTTTAACAGACAAAAAATTAAGTAACGAGTGTCAGTAAACCTGCTTCCATAAAATTGAAAAGACCCAAACCCACTGCCATCAAGTTAATTCCAACTCCTAGTGACCCTACAGGACAGACAGGACTGCCCCATAGGGTTTCCAAAGCTGTCAAACTTTACAGAAGCAGACTGCCTTATCTTTCTCTCACATGGCGGCTGGTGAGTTCAAACCAAGACTTTTCAGTTAGCACTTTTAGGGACCAGGGCACCCTAGTAATAATATCAATGTATTATTGAGTTTGTACATAGATAAGTATAAAAATAACAAAACCAGGAAGGGTGTGTGTCAGACTTGTATTCTTTCACTATACTTATTCGATCTGTATGCTGAGCAAATAATCCAAGAAGTTGGAATACACAAAGAAGAACTGGCATCAGGATTGAAGGGAAGAGTCATTAACAAGCTGAGATATGCTTGTTGGCTTCTGCCAACAGAAGCAGCAGCCAAGAAACCAGATGTAATAATGCACTGGGCAAATCTGCTGCAAAAGATATCTTTAAAGTGCTGAAGAGTAAAGATGTCACTTTGAAGACTAAGGTGCACCTGACACAAGCCCTAGTATTTTCAATTGTCTCATATGCATGTGAGAGCTGGACAATGAGTAAGAAAGATCCAAGAGTCGATGCTTTTGAGTTGTGGTGCTGACAAGGAATGCTGAAAGTACCATGGGCTGCCAGAAGAACTAAGTTTGTCCTGGAAGAAGTGTAGCTGGAATGCTCCTTGGAAGTGAGTGAGACTGGCCGGACTTCGTCTCACCTACTTTGGTCATGTTGTCAGAAGAGACCATTCCCTGGAGAAGGATGTCATGCTTGGTGAGGTGGAGGGTCGGCCAAAAGGGGAAGACCCTCATAGATGGATTGACACAGTGGCTGCATTAACAGGCTCAAGAATAGCAGCGATTGTGAGGCTGGCCTGGGACCAGGCAGTATTATTTTTTTTCTGTTGTACGTGGGGTCTCTGTGAGTCGGAATCGACTCCTGACATCTCACAACAATAGCACAAAAAAAAAAAAAAAGGAATGGAGCTGAACAAGAGTAACATTTCTGAATTTAAGAACAGGGTGGTCCCCGCACATGAACTGCAACTTTGGTGTAAATCTGAAGCTATTCTCATCAGCCCCGCAGCCTGGCCAATGGACTCCAGGCCCTTGCCCTGGTTGAGGTCCAGCTACTCATGGTGCGTGCTGCTGCCCCCCACCCCGTGGACTCACTGTCTCAAACCCTGGCTTTTGGGGTGCTCCCAGGCAGCCTTGCTGAGGAAGAAGTGGAGCCAAATCACGTGGGCATGAGAGAGATTTGGGGGCTGTCCACCGGGGGGGTGAACTCAGGACACAAGCCCCTGATGGCATCCATCATGACGGGTGGGAGTCAGACCTGCCCTAGTGTTCCACCCTGGCACCCAGGCTTCAACCTTCATCCCCTCCTGGCTCCCACCCAAGCATCCCTGCTTATCCCCTGGATCCACCCACGCTGGCCCCTAAGCTCGAGGCCTGGGGCAGCTTGTGATGTGGGGTGTGCCCTCAGCCAGTGCCTGGGCACTCTAAGCCTCCACGCACCTGTCTGCACCCGGGCATGAGAGTGACGTGGCCCCAGAGGCACCCTCAAGTACCACCTAGCTTCAGGCCCACCCTGAGTGTGGCATGGGCCCCTCTGACCTTGAGCTCCAGACTCTGCCATCCCCAGGGCCCTACCACAGGGTGTCCCACTGACGCTTGTAACCACCGAGGCAGCCAGCCAGGATTATAGCCTAATCAGGCCGCCTGCTTGGGCTACACACCAGGGGCACCTCTGCAGAGCCTGCTGCCCAGCCCCACGGAGCCCATCTTTATGTAGCTCGGTTGTGATTGCCGACCTTCTCTTGGGCCCTTCAGGTTGGACCTCCATCCACTGTCCCCTAGGGGACAGGGAGCTTCAACTTCCCCTCAGCTAGGACAAGTCCAGCTGACAGTCCCCTTGGACATGTGTGCGCCTCGGCCATAGCCCACACTTGGCCTCCCTGCCCCAGCCGCCCACAGCTACTCCTAGGAGAGCCTGAGGGCTCCTGGTACCCCAAGCTCCGGCGTTCAGCCCAGAATCCAGGCTGAGAAAGAACTGACACACATGGGTTTCTAATCCAAACGCACTTCTCTTTATTCAAACTAGGGTCAGACTGGTCAGCGGGACACACACAGAGACCACGCGCCCGAAGAGGTCAGCTTCTGACAAGGCCTCATGCCACCAGGGGTCCACACAGAGCTGGGTTGGACTCGTGGGCCAGGCAGCCCGAGTAGACCCCCGGGCGCTTGCAGACACTGCCAGTCGGTTGGTCGACGAAAGGACTAAACGGAAACAGAACACTCAGTAGATTTCTTCACGCCCCCAGCGTTTCTGGAGCCATGGGTCCCACGCTCCAATGCACCCTCATGTCCGTCGTGCTGACAGAAACCCTCTTTAAATTAAAATAAGCCAGGATACAGCGTAGAAAAGGTCTCTTAAAAATCTCACAATTTGTAAATGTATATTTTTTTTCTTTCAACATAAAAGTTTACAATATACGGTAACACAAAAGGCTCAGGAAAATAATTTCAAAAAAATAAGAGAAAGAAAAAGAAACCTGAAGTTTTGAATTAAAGCTGAAGACAATTTTTTAAACCCTGTTGTTTGAACCAGTGACTTTTTTTTTATTGTGCTGATGGGTTAGAGAAAGAAATATATTTAAAAACTTCAGTCCGAACACCCACAGCCTTGCCTCCAGAAGCCTGCTGCCCGCCCCGCCCCCCTCTGTCAGGTACAGTGTGATTGTCGCGAGATCACAGGTCGGAGTCTTCGTCGCGGCTGCGCCCCACTGGCCGGCTAGCGTCGGTACGGGTGGAATCCTTGCACATTGTGGTTCTGACCTCGGCCAAAGCCACTTCCACCGGCAGGAGGGCCCCCCGATCCTGGCACCGAGGGTCCTCCATAAGAGGGGGGCTGCTGGCTGGGGTCTGAGAAACCTTGTCCGAAGCCACTCAAGTCCTGTCCGTAACCTGCTGGGAGGGGAGAGCCTGTGGGCAGCGACGGGGCACACAGCCTGTCGGACGTTCCACCACCTGCATATGGCGCCCGTCCTCTGGCCAGTGCCAGACAGGGCAAGGACGTGACCACCAAGACCCACGCTCACCTGTGCAGGGTACGAAGGTGCCAGTACCCACTGCGCCCCCTCTGTCAGGAGACAAGCCCAAAGAATTCTCAATTCCCCCACAGCCCCCCAAAACCACATGGGGGCCAGGGACAACCTGCCCCTAAACAGGAGGGAAGTGGTCCCAGACCATGGGTACCTGGGCCACTTCTCCCCTGTGGCCCAGGCTGGAATAGGTGACACACTGGGACAAATGCTTCCACAAAGTTCTCAAGCAGCATGCCCTGGGGGACTGAAGCACAGTTGCACCCCCTTAAGGGGACAGCTCATGGGCACCCCACCATTGCCCCTGGCCAGGCTTCAAACTTGGTGGCTTCACAAAACCTGTCTGCAGGCCCCCAGAGGGTGTGGCTACCCAGTGGGTCAGTGTAGGGGGTGCAAATCTGCAGGCCGAGGCCTCCCGGTTGGGCATCCAAGGCTGGGGTGGTGTCATGGAATGGGCCTGAGTCCCTGAGCAGGCGGTGGGCCAGGCAGTGTGGGCTCCCACACACGGAGTGGGCAGATGGCTCGGCTCGAGCATGAATGTCAACGAGGTGAGGGCCTGGGGCCATGGGTCTACGGCTAGGAGCCTGAACCTGGTGGCAAAGACCAGGGTGCCAGCCCTCCAGGACACCAGTGCAGGAGCGGGCACATACAGCCCAGGCTGCACGTGGCCCCACATGCCCTACTCACAGCACTGTAGGGGCCAGGTGCCCAACAGCACATGGGACACAAGGCTGTAGCCAGGGCTGTGTCCAGCCAGGCCTCAGGGCAAGGACCTGCTGGCAGGGGTCAAGCTACACCTCCTCCTACCTGGCAGAGACAACGGGCACAGCGGTGTGTGCATCCGTGTGTGTATGTGGTGTGTAGCATGGAAGCAAGCCCTGGGACGTATACATGCACATAGTATGCCCACATATGTACCATGGACCTGAGTGTGGATACATGGCTGTGTGTGCTAGAACCCAAGCTCCCACCTGCACTGACCACAGTGACGTCCTGAGCTGAGTCCTGCCTGCCATGTCCCAAGCGTATACAGGCCCTGGAGTCTGTTAACTCTACAAGCCACCCCATCCAGGCCAGGTGCCAAGGCCCCTACATGCCACATGGCACCTCAAGTCGGCATAATCCCACTCCAGCGAGCACCAGCCACCCAAGCAGATGGCACCCTGTACCCCTCCGCCTCCCACTGCACCTGAGGGAGGTGGGAGGTGCCCCCAAGAGCTCCCCACCGCCACAGCACTACACAGGGCCACGCGCCCCAAGCCTATCCCTGCACAGGCTCCAGGACACCGAGGCGATCCACACCACCACCACCAAGTCCACAGTCACATCGTCTCGGCCCCACTGTGCTTCCCTTGGCTGGAGCCACAGCCTCATACTCCCAGATCGGCTGAGTCAAGGTTCTGGAATTGGACACTTTTCTCTGACCAGCACTTTGTGCTCTGGCATTGACCAGACCCAAAAGAAAGCTCATCCCACTTCCAGTCCCACTGTGTCCTGGTCACTGGGCCCTCCTGCACAACCCGACCTGAGGCCAGCACTGCAGTTACCTTCCAGGGAGGCTGCAAGGCCATGTCCCCACCATCGGGGCAGGGCTGGCCGGGAGGACGCTGTGTGGTGGGTATGACAAGAGGCGCTGCCCGGGGACTTACCATACTGACTGTAGGGGAAGTCTGGCTGGGCCGTTGGGGGTTTGCTCATGTCCGGGGCAGCCTGAGATGGAGGTGGAGGGAAGGCCAGTGGTGCTGCCCCTGGAGTGGCTGGTGGAGGAGGGACCCCCGGGGGAGCAAACTGGTCAGGCGGCGGAGGTGGAGGCCCGTAGCCAAAGCCTGGAACAAAGAGAAAGGCCAAGGCCTGTGTGTACCCACACGAAGAGCAGGTGGCACCTGGCTGGGTGTGGTGAGCCACCCGGGACGGGAAACCCAAGGCTGAGCAGGCTCAAGAGACGTCCATGGCCTCACCGGTGTGGATGCAGCCTTAAGGAATGACCTCCAACGGGAGAAAGGAGATTCGCACACAAAAGGTCCTTAGGATGACCAGCAGAGCTGAAGCGCAGGACGCCGTGCCCACGGGGCACTGTGCAGGCGTGGTGTGAGAACACACACTCGCTGGGAAGCACTAAGCATCTACCCGAGGGCAGCACCAGTTGCATGCACTGGGAGGACAGGCAACACCTGGAGCCCCCGATGTGGCCATCGCAGGCGGGATGCGCCCAGCTTTCTAAGTGGTTCTGCTGAGCTCCCACCCAGAGCAGGGTAGGACAACATGGCCTGTCACCCGCCTGTGTCTTGGAACCCAAGTTGGGATGTGTCGTGAGCAGAAGACGCTCCGTGAGCCACAGACTTGGAACCTAAAACAGAGTGCACGGAGTGCTCCGGCCCTCATCACAGTGCCTGGCTCGGGCTGCTCCGCCCTCAGCGACAGGCAGTGTACAGCCCAGGGGCTGCTCTGCCCTCAGCCTGGCCCGAGGAGGAGGGCAAGCTTGGTGCTGGCTTCAGGGCAGCACTCCCCACGGGGGCGATGGTGGCCCCACCTCCAGACCTCCAGGCATAGCACAACACAACACAGGCAGAGTTCTGAAAGGAAGACTGAGGGTGTGTGGGCCCCTCACCAACGAGGGTGTCCACAAGGAGGCTCACATCTAGAAACATGTCCCCTCAGCACGGGCACCCCCATTCTGACAATGAACACCAGGCCCATTCACTGCTCTCCAGGCAGGGGTGCTGGCTCCAGACCCAACCTGCCATTTCATACCCAGTTGAGGCCAGAGTTTCAGTGATTGCTCTGTACACCTGGCCCACAGAGGACGGCCCACCCGAGACCCCCTCACTGCCAGAAGCTGGTGGGCCCTCACACTTACTGAACTGAGGAGGGGCGCCATAGCCCTGGGGGAAGCCCTGCGGCGGGGGGAACCCCCCGGGCGGTGTGGACACGATGTAAGAGGTGAATGGCGGGGGCGGCGGGGGTGCTCCTCTTCCCGCAGGGGGCGGTCCGTAGCCACCTGCAGGAGAGAAGGCGGGCAAGGGCAAATCCACCGTCACTGCGCCTCTGCAGGCGCTGCCAGCCAAGGGCCCTCACTCTGCCGCCCCTTCACATGAGGGTGAGGGGAGGACGCAGACACATGCCGACCACTCCACCCCCCACACCACCCTGCGCTGCCAGGGAGCTGGACAACCCGAGAGGAGGCCAGAACCCTGTGCCTCGGGTCCCACCCACAGCCTTTTCTCCAAGTGCGGACTCACCAATCGCTTGTCCTGCTGGCACCCACATTCCTAAACAGGAAACAGAACAGGAGGCGTGCTGCTGCAGGGCGTCACTCCCGTGAGGACGAGCTGAGCCCACCCGCCCCGTGAGCCCCATGAAACCTGAGCCGCAGCAGCGGAGTTTCTGCCTCGGAGCCACCTCTGTGCCCACCCTCCCCTCTACCAGCCCCGGGCTGAGTGTCCTCTGAGCATTCACCAAATGAACAAGGAGACGTGCCCTCTCAGGACACCTCAGATACATGGCAGTCAAATCAGACACCACCTGCTCCCTCAGCCCTGGTGCTTCAACATAAGCGTCCCGGATGGGCTGGTGGGGAAACCGAGAGCCGCAGAAAGGAGAGAAGGTTGGAAAGCCCCAGGTGAGCCTAGCCTATCAGGCTGGGGGCTCTAGCTCCTGGCCTGCTGGTAGAGGGAGGGTGTCTGCCTCACAGGAAGCAGCCACCACAGCTCTTTTATTCTGCAAATTCGTTTTCAGTAAAGACACCTCTGGAGAGCCACCTGGTATCCAAGGCAGATCAGAGGCACCAGCCCATGGAGTGGAGGCGGGCACAGGTCAGCAGCCTCTCCCATTTCCTGGGAAATGCCAAGGCACAAGGGGACGTCCGTGAAGCCTTCTATGGGGTGCCAGCCCGGCAGCTTCAGGAGATGACACAGGTACTCCCTGTCTTGTGACAAGAAGCCAGCCTAGTGTCCCACAGAGTTGGCTCACACTCACCGTGTAGCTCCTGACATTTTCAGCCTCGGTCTGTGAGCTCCCTAAGAAACTACAGGCCATGCAGCCAATCCAGAGACCAAGGTCTCAGATTCACCAAGCTCTGGGGTTCCAGAGATCTCTGGTGGCAGAGGGGGAAGGGAGAGCCCCCACAATCCCCTAGCTGTCACTCCAGTGTGACCCAAATGGCCCTCTGCAAAGAGAAGGGCTGCGGTCTTGAGGAACAAGGCTCACAGGACCCTTCCGGGCTGCTCGGCCTGCTGCCAAGCAGCCTGTGACCAGTCCTGACCTGGTGCAGGACGACACACATGGCCAGCACATGCCAGAGGGGCAGGATGCTCAGAACAGGCTCTGAGGAGCTTGGAGCAGGCCTGTTCCACTCTGCCAGTGCTGTGTGCACAGGGAAACACGGGGCACAGTGCTCCAGTGATGGGTATCTGAGCTGGCCCTTGGCCAATGTCAGCCTCAACACACCGGGAGTGCCTTCCTGATGCCTGCCTCAGCTCCCCAGCCAGCACAGGCCACCAGCCTTCAGCCCGCCTGCCAGCGCTGCCTGGCCCTTTCCTGCACTGCTGTGAACAGAACCAGCATTTTGTGGACGGTCTGGAGGTGTCAAGGTCTCATCGCAGACCTTCAACCCTGCCATGACCATGCTCGAGGACATGTGTCTGCCCAAACCCAGCAGGAGACCAGGAGTGAGGTGTAGCTCCACTGCCAATCTTGGCCTCCATGGAGACATGACCATGGCCATCTGACAGTGGCATCACCAGAGCTGAGGTCCCTGTCCACTGAGCTTCTGCTCATACAGCCTATCAAAATGTTTATCACCAATTTTAGTCATAGAACGTGACAAATGTAACTGCCAATTCCTTAAGTGTAGTATTCCTTAGATTACGTGAATACCAATGAGATTGTTTTGTAAAAGCTTCACAATGAATTACAACACGATAAATTAGTTCCAACTTCATCAGTCACCGATGGCAGCCGCTTGTTTCTCCTTCCCTTTAATTACTACTTCATTCCCAGCAAAGTTATGAACATATAGGTGCATGAAGACTAACGACCACAATATTGTAGTTAAAATACCAGAAAACTTGCAAAAATCAGTGACCACAAGACACTGGCAGCAACGCAAACCACAGCGCACACTTGTGTCAGATGACAGCCCGTGATGTGAGCGTCACTGGAACTGGTGAGCGAGCTCTGACTGGGGCCTAAGAGAAGGTTCAAGGAGCAGCACTGGAGGCACTCATCCCTGTCAGCTGGGCTTACCAGGAAGGGTTTGGTGTTCTAACTAACTACAGAGATGTTTACGTCTGCTGAAACACTGCCCAAAGTTCTAGACAGTCTATTTTGGGGTCACCCTAGACACTGTCACCTGGGGTGGTCCATACCCCTCGCCTACCTAGGGGCTCCCTGGTGGGCCTATTGGGCCCTCTGCCGGGACTAGAGGGCTGTGAGCTCAGCACAGGGCTAGCTCCTGGGGCAATGACTGCGTGGACAGGGGCCAGGCCAAACCCGCCAGCCCTGGGGGCTGGGAAGAGCTGGGACACTCTGCCCTGGGGACGAGGCACAGAGGCCAAAGCACTGTGTCTCACTGCCCAAATAGAACTGAGGCCACACGCCCCACCAGGCCCAGTATTCCTGCCAGCTCTCTCTGCCTGTCAGCTGGTGGCAGGCTCCCTCCCTCCAACACACAGCTTTACCTTGTGGGCCATATCCTTGCTGCCACGTGGGTGGGGGCTGGCCGGCCCAGCCGTTGGCGGCACTAGGCACGATCCTGCCGCCCCACTGGCTGGCCCCCGGCTGGCCTGGCGTCTGGCTCTTGCTGTCACGAGGCTCTGCCCGCTTCACTTCCACCTAGACAAACCGAGCTGGGGTTTAGGAAGCAGCCGCTAGCCCCAGACCCCTTCCCGTCAGACAGCCCGCAAAGAACTTATGACTACACTTAGCACCTTATGACTTAAGACTAAAGACTTAACTATAAATCTTACTTAGGCCAGTAGCTTTCTCTTTTCTCTTAAAAAAAATTTTTTTTTGTTTTTTAAAAAAAAATGTTTCTCAGGTACAACAGGTGTAACAGGAGGCCACCGCAGCCCTGCTCCAAGGCAAGGGCCCGGTGCCAGGCCCCTGAGGAGAGGGCCATGACCACAGGGCCGTCAGCGCGGCTGCGCCCTCCACGAGCCAAGGGGTCGCATCTTCCCCACCACCTCAGCCTCCCCTGACTCCGGCCACAGGAGCCAGGCCCTGGGCTGGGGCACTGCAGGGACGCTAAGGGCCCCTGAGCCTACCCGCTGCCTGTGATTTCAGCCCATACCTGAGAAACACAGTTGGTTGTTTTACTTAAGGTTTTTATTTAAAATGTCTAATGGAAGATAAAGACTTACCTTCCCCAGGCTAACGCTTAAAGAATCTTAATTAACTCAAAACAATGTCAGAGGGAATGGATGTGATAAGAATCTTACGTTACATCTAACAAAAAAAGTAAACAAACATGCAATAAAATGGACATTGGAATCAGTAAGCGATCTTCATACTGTGTTCGTGGCAGCCCAGCCCCTCTGCCCAGGTGAGGCCCCAGCACCTGAGGGGCGGGGCGGCGGGCCCCGGACGCCTGGCCTGCTGATAGTGGGGGCTGAGGCCACAGGCGTCCTGGGAAAATGGGGATGGACTCCCAGCAGCACAAGCCAGCCCTGCTGGAGGGTGGCCGCAGTGTGGGTGTGTCCTGGGCTGCCTGGCTCTTATGACTCATTGTAATGGGAATGAGGAGGAAGATGCCACGAGCCACCGTGGAAGCATCTTTGGGGTTCCGGCAGCAGCTGTTCATTAGTACACAGGACTCTCAGCTCTGCCTAAAAGCCTTTCTGGTGGACAGCAAAAAGGAAGCAGCCTCTGAGGCCAAGGGAGTGATGGGAACAACGCCCCCCAGCAGAGGACTGGTGGCAGGACCAAGGGTGCAAATGAGCGTGTTTCCACACAGGCTCTTCATGGGAGTCAGGGCCTCATACGGCAGAGCCATGCCTGGCACCTCAAGCATCTCGCTGCCTTCCTCCCTGCAATTTTAATCATCAACAGGGGCTCTGAGCACACAGACAGCAGACAACCCCCCCTTTAACCGGGGTGTCACCTTGCCCACAGACCAGGGATGGCCAAGTGGGTGGGGCATGGGGCTGAACTTGGAGCAGGCCCCACCTGGAGAGGGAACCCCCGTCCTGGCTTGGTGTGCAGTACTGAACAGAGCAGGGCATCGCTGCTCCCCACAAATCCAGGGCACCATGGGGAGGATCCCAGATGTGGGGACAGGTCTGTGCTCTCAGTGCTAGTCCCACTCTAAGTGTCCTCGGCCATGTCACGGTACCTGGACATCCGAGCGTAGCGTCCTTTGCCCTTGGGTTCAGAGTGGGCGTGGCCTGGCCACCTGCACACTTAACTGTGCCAGGAGCACCACTGAGGCAGGGCAAGAGCTTGCCGGCCAGCTGCACTTAGGGTTCAGTGGGCTCCGTAAGACGGCAACCACGCTGGGTATGAAAAGAACCAGGCAGGCTCTGGGCTGTCCCTAAAGCTGCGATGCAGTGAGGAGAACGAGGGGCCTGGGACTATGGCTACAATACTGCCCTCGATAGTTAACTGACAGGAACAGCAATGATCTTGTCAGGAGTGACAGCGACAGACTGGGGCAGAAGGCTGAGCGGGCCGAGGAAGGGGAGGCTAGTCTGCAGTCTCAGGAGCCAGCTCAGCCTACCACCGGTCCTGCGGGCACAGACCTAGCTTCAAAAGCCCCAGCACCAACTCTGCCAACACGGGGCCCCGAGCAGCGGGCGGCTGTGAACACCACTCGCTGGGGCGTCTCCATCTCCGAGCTTTAGAGGCCTGGGAAGGATGACCGTTTTTGGGATTCTGTTCCTACATGTGCCTAAACCCCAGCTCACCAGGGACAAAGTGGGAAAAAGGGGCAGCCCTGACTCCCTCCCCAGCTCACCTCCATGGCAGCAACACAGTATGAAGATAACACAACCCGGGGTCACTTAACTGCACGGTGGTTAAATCTAGAGAGCAGGTGGTTGGACCGGAGTTTCACAGTAAGTGACCCGATTTCAAAGCACCAATCCTTCATGATGTTTATGTTTCACTCGATTTGACGCAGGACCTCGGTTCTCCAAGGTCCTCTGCTCGTCCCGCCTTCAGGCCAGGACTGGACAATTGCATGAGACAGACATCTGAAGGAGTGGTAAGTGCAACCAAGCCTGAGGCAACGCCGTGGTCCCCCTGGGCCAGCCTGCCTGGGCCACGTGCCCTTACCCTGGGAGTCCCGTCCACCTGTCTTGGGGCAGCCTCCCCCCAACCCAAAGCATAGCAGCTCCTGGCCCACCCTGTAGGCAAGGCGGCCCCCCATCTTGGGTCCCATTAGCTACCACTTCCTGAAGCCAAGGGCTCTGTAGACTGCTGGCCCGGTTTTCTGAGAAGGGTCATGTTTACCAGGGAAACCCCTAGGTTGCCTGAGACTTGGTTTGGTCTTAAGGTAAAATAAAACTACAACTACACACTTTTTTGCCCATGATGTCGTGAAAATGCATGTTGACAGCCTGGTCCACTGATTGTTCGTCCTCGAAAGTAATAAATCCAAAACCTAGCCAACGACGAAGAGTGAATCAAGGTAGCAGGGTGTTGTGACACAAAACAGGATGATGAACAGTATTAGGGACGGACCGAAGGATTGGCCGGGTTTCAGCTGAGCACCATGTGTGGGGGCAGGTGGCCCTGTGATGAGGCCTGGGCAGCGGCCACCAGAACTACCACTTCAGCCCAAACAGAGCACACAGCAAACCGAGGTGTGACTGCGGCCCGTGGATGGATGGAGACGGCTGCCTCCAAGCAATGGCGGCCCTGGTGACCGAGGCCGTGGGAGGTTCTGCCCTGGACACCTGGGGGTCCATGAGTGAACTCAGGCTCTGTGTCAAGACCAATCGGGGACAAAGGTCGTGTGTTTTGGACAGTAGCAACCAAGACAGTAAAGCAGTGCGGGCCAGGCTCCTGCACGCCCTCACCTGTCAGCGGGGGTGAACAAGGTGCGTCAACAGAAGAGGCTGCTGCCAGAACGTTCTGGCTTGAGCCCGGTGAGTTCACCTGTGGGAACACCTGCCTACGGGCGAGCCCAGCCAGGTGCGGGCGTCGTGCATGTCTCCGTCTCGCTGAAACCCAGGTCCTCCCCTTCGGCTTGCAATTTGCTTTGCAGCTAGTGCTGACAGCAGCCAGATCTCGTTCTAAAGCGTCAACAGCACAGTGTCTACAACAGCTAGTGCCTCACTGAGCTTATCCAACGCCGCTGGGTAAGCCCACGGGGTCCTACACAGGAGCTATACATCCGTATATATAGGTATGTATGTATATATATATATATATATATAGATATGTAAATATATAAATATAGATCAATAATTAAGTAAATAAAATACACAAAGATACAGGCCAAAATGGATTCCAGCAGGTCAAATTCTGCTGTCAGCAGCAAGAGCAAGAGGCATCATGTCATCAAAAAAGAAAAATTTTAAAGGAAAAACAATTTAGTGTCTCCCAAACACGAGAAGGTGGCAGTATAAACGAAGTTTGGTTGGTCTGGCTGAGTGTGACCCCAGCAACGGGGCAGTTTGTCCTCAGGGGCTACTTAGTGGAGGGCACTGGATTCCCGGGTAGCCTGTGAACACCCCTCCTCCCTGGGCGCGGGGAGGGCGATGGGCTCCCACCACCCAGATAGCGGACAGTGGCTGAAGCCCGCAGAAGAGCAGAGGATGGATGCGGAAGGCTCTGGCAGAGCAGCGTTTGTGGAGTGGCCGTGGGGGGCAGAGGGCAACGTGAAGCGTCGAGCTCACAGCTGAGCTCACGGCAGCACCAGGGGCCAGGAGGGAGGGAAGCAGGAAGAGCAAGCTCACTGGCGTGGCTGGGGCACAGCACGCGGTTTGGGGGCCACGGAGGCTGGGGGCACTGGGCAGGAAGAGCCCCTGACGGGCACCCTCCGGCAGATCAAGATGGGCTGCATGGGACAAGTATGCACAGAGCAGAGGACAAGAGCTGGGAGGAGAGGCAGCACGGAGACCCAGGGTGACAAAGATGGCCGGTGAAGCACACCGGGACTTGGGGCCTTGGTGTCCCCAACATGCACATGTGGCCACACAGACACACACATGGACATCTACAGATGACATGGAACACAACCAAGGCTGAAGCGTGAGGAAGGCAGTGCTCACGGAGATGCGGCTAGACACACGGACACGCAGGGAACAGAGCCGCAAGGCGGCCGGGCAGTGGGCAGAGAGGTGCGCGGTGAGAAAGACAAGTCAGGGTGGCCGGGCACCCAGAGAAGGGCCAGTTCTGCAGGAAGCAGGGACGCTGAGACACAGAGACACACATACAGAAGAATCCTGTGAGAACCACATCCCTGGTCTGAAACCCCAAGATGGTTACAGGAGACGAGGAGCAAAGGAGAAGGGAAGAGAGGTTTTGCTAAGAGGCAGAAAGGGTCAAGAATACAGGAAGGTCATCTCCGGGACCCCCCACACCTTGTGCTCGCTCCGAGGGAGACCCCCAGAAGCCTGAGGGTGAGGACGGTGTGAGTGTGCCAGCCAGGGCTGGGGCCCGACCACTGGGGCTGCCTCTCGGCTGGCTGCTCCAGCCCCAGCTGCAGTGGGGAGGGGCCGCGCGCGCACACAAGGGGTTCCACAAAGTCAGAGGCGAGACTTGCAACAAAACATAGGTGGATGATGCAACAACACATTCCAAAATGTAACATTTGCTCAAACTGCAGGGGGTCTGAAACCACAGGCTCACGTGGTTCCGGTTCCTCTAACCCGACCACAGAGCCAGAGGCGCGGAGTCCAGGGTTAAGGAGGCCCCTGGCGCGGAATGTCTAGGGAGTGCGTCTGTCAAGAAGGGGACGTCACCACCGAGGAGCGGAAGAGAAAACACACTGAAACTTCGTTTACACCCCACTGGAGCAGAGCCCGCGCCCTCCTGACTGCGGAACTGGCCTGTACCTGTGTGATAACATTTAGCACCTGGAGAAGAGAAATCTGGAGAGACCGTTAATCACAAACAGTGCAAAGAGAAAGAGACAACTTACTTAACATTACTGTACTTTACCATGAGACACTTAAATATGTCGCTAAGCACATACGTACGTCTAAATTAAAATTAAGACTAAGACTTAACGGCTTAATCGACATGGAGTGGGGAGGGCGTTACTTAATCAGGAGGGAGAGGTGGGATGGAAGTTCAAATGGCAAACTATTCTCCAGCATGGCGAAGCATGCTGCGGCCGCGGTGCCTGGCACGGCGGGGCGAGGAGCTGCCTCGGAGCCACCAGCCACCGTGCGCGGACAGGGGGCACAAGCAACATGGGGCTGCTGCAGGCAGACCCCCACCTGGCGGCTCTGTGCACAGAGCTGCTGACGCACCAAAACCAGAAGGGCGGGACGGGCAGCAGCGGCAGCCGCAAAAAGGGCCTGGCACTGGACGTCACTTAGCACCACGTCCACGGGGACAAGGAGACGTGACTCCACCTTCCTCCTGCCTAGCCCACTGATGCCAGGGGCCCAAAAGAAGAAAAGGAAAGAAAACAGGAATGTGTGGGGTTCAAGCAGGGGCAGGGATGCACCTGCCAGCAGGAGGTGGACGTCGGCTGCACTGGTGCTGACAGAGAACGAGGGGCCGCCCGAGGCAAGGAAGGCAACTATGGGCAATCTACAGTCTATGCCGTGATCAGAGTCACATCGAGCTGTGAAACTGCCAAAAGGAGCTACAGAGGGGCCGTGGCAGCCCAGCTTGGGGAGCGACTGGACGGCAGTGGGCGCACGAGGGCGTGTGATGCGCGTCCGGGTGAGATAGTTTGCCATCTGAGGTGGGGGGAAGCTCAGGACAAACGAGGTCTGCCTTTACCTCGCGGCCTCTGTTTCTCAGCGTCGTAGATCATCACCACCTCTGTGACCTGCAACAGAAAGGGTATGTCAGAGGGCACAGCCACTGCGGAATGGCTCGAGGAGCGGGGGCAGGGGCAGCTGGCCTGCAGGCACACCTCTGGGCACAGGAGCACACCTTGGCCGCAAGCCGCCTGCACCTCCAGCAGCAGAGCCTGGGCTGAGCTTGGAGCATCCTGGCTGGGGGTGGAGCAGGAGCTCCAGTAGTCACAAAGAGAGAGCAGGAGGAGGGTCACCAGGGCCCAGCCCACTGCCTAATACAGGTGGAGGCCGACCCAATGGTCCCAGCCACCTGTCCTGGGTGAGACCCCACAGGCTGTCTTCCTCACTCACCAATGAGGGATGACCAAGATTGTCAGAGTGGAGCCAGCACTGTGGGGCTACACCACAGGAGCGCTCCACCCTAAAGGCAGGAGTAGCCTGGGTGTCCCACCCACAGTGCTCTCAATGCTCCCATCACAGTTCCTGGTACACAGCACCCAACCCACATGCCCCAAGCTGTGCCTCACCGGACAATAAGGGGAGCCCTATGGTGAGGCCCATAGCCCAGGTGCCCCTGCTCTCACAGCATCAGGAATGCAGTAACCTACCCCGATTAGAAACGGCCCCCTGGCTCCCCTGCTATGTCCCCAGAGGGCAAGTGTGTAACAGAGCTGTCCACCAGACACATCCACATGGACACCAATTCTGCCCCCTTCACATGCCCTGCCCCTACCAACGCCAGAAAACGAACCACGGGAGGGTGGTCTGGTCACTGAGCAATCATGAAGCAGGATGCAGGGGAACATGTCTCATGGGAGGCCCAGGCAGCACAAGGCAGCCTGAGAGGCCCCTGTGCACAGCGCACAGGATCCACACTGCTCCTGACAGGCGCCGGGCAAGGTGAGGCCCATGCCCTCCTCCCTGCTAACCCTGGCCAGGCCCCTCTGCTGCAGGGAAGGCCCAGAATGGCCCCAGGATCCCAGCCTCAGAGGCCTGGCTGGCTCCCCGGTCAAGCCAAACCCTGTTTACCCATGGGGTTACAATTGAGCAGAGGACCCCCCAGGGGTATGACTTAGGCGTAGAGGGAGGAAGCTACATTTCTGGTCTTTTCTTTGGCGGGGGGAGGGGGACAGACAGCAGAGAACTACACAAGGCTCAAAGCCCCTCTCCCAGACATCTCCACACTGTACCCCGAGAGGGCCAAGAATAAGCAGATAAACGTCCATATGTGTGTGTGCGCGTGCATGTGTGGGTGTATACTAGGGTGCGGGGTGTTTGTGGGTGCATGCGTGCATGTGGGTGTGTGAGGGTGTGGGGCACCTGTGGGTGTGCGTGTGTGCATGTGCATGTGAGTGAGCATGTGGGTGTGTGTGAGGGTGTGGGGCACCTGTGGGTGTGCGTGCATGCGTGTGTCGGTGAGCATGAGGGTGTGGGGTCCTTGTGGATATGCATGCATGTGGGTGAGCACGTGGGTGTGTACAAGGGTGTGGGGCGTCGGTGGGTGCGTGCGTGCATGCGTGTGTCGGTGAGCATGTGGGTGTGTGTGAGGGTGTGGGGCGCCCGTGGGCGCGTGTGTGCATGTGCATGCGTGAGTGGGCTGACTGACAGGGAAGAATTCTCAGGGCCACCAGTATTGCCGGCACAGGAGTGCACTCACCACTCCGAATTTCTTGAAGTACTCCCTGAGCTCTGTCTCACCACAGTTGTGAGGAATTCCACCGACAAATATTTTATTGGATTTACTGTTATCGCTTCTGGGTCCTTTCTGCTGTATGAAAAAGGAGAAGGTGTTAGTCCGTTCAGGGACCTCAAAACATCATGTGGGTTGTCGTGACGCACCCTTCCCGCTGGTTTCAATGGTCAGTTAGAAGTGCCAACGTTTCCTCTGCTCCCACACCCCAGGCAGCCTCAGCACCCAGAGTGATCAGCAGTCGCTGGAGACACAGGCGCTCTTCTCCCCAGAGACCTGAGTGTCGCGATCTCGCAGATTCATCCACACCTGACCTGCCATCTGACTGGCCCCAGCCCGAGGACACAAAAGCCCTTCAACGTAAAGCTAGGCTTGGGAAGGTGGGAAAGGAGGTGGCACCACAGAGACAGCAATAGGAGACCTCAGGAAGCTCCAGCAGCCAAGCTCCCTCTGACCTCCCCTGACCCCAATACCTCGGCTCTCACAAGGAGACCTCACTCTGCCCAGGCCCCACTCACGGGGCTGGGAGGGGAGCCGAAGCCAAGGGCAGCCAACCCTCTGCTCTTCCTTCTGGCCTCTCACTCCCAACCACCCCCTTCCTTTCTACCCTAGGACGTTGGTCCTAAGTGTCCCCACTACCCTGGTACAGGTATACAAGAGTGCTCTCATCTCAGCTGTGGCACTGGTCCACAGGTCTTCACAGTTAATGGTTAGCAAGCTGAGAAAGCGGTTTGATTTATCACTAAAACTTACCAGTCTGCCGTAGGCCTACTGTATCTTAAGGCAGCTACTAAATGAAACTAAAGAGATTATCACGCCCAGAGGGCCTGGAGTCTTGGCTGGACCCTAGTTTAAAAAGAGCAGCTACAGGAGACAGCTGGGCAATGGTAGGAGCCACGGCACAGGTGGGCCAAAGGGCAGCAGATGCCCTGTAGATAGGTGTGGGGTGACGAGGACATGGGGCCTGTGAGGGAAGACATGACCTAAGTGCTTGGAGCTGTGCACGGATCCACTGGACAAACTGGCAGTGGGGGAGCCGGCACGGGCAGCAGGAGCTCTCCAGCTATCCCGGGCAGGGCAGTGCTTGGGAATGGGACCAACCCCTGGTTGGAGAACCACAGGCCACGACCCAGCTGGGCTAGGTAGCCCACACTGGAGCACAGGTAACAGAGGACTTGGAACGTCCACTGAGGGTCCACTGTGGTTTCACATAGGAGCTGTTGCCCCTCGTCGGAGGCTGGCACTGGCCAAGGCCACTGGGCCTGACAGAAGAGGATGGACGGATGTTGCAGCTGTCAAAGGGGGAGATGCCACAGTAGCCTAACCCACAGATCTCAGTGCAAGTCAGCAAAGGACAAAAGGAGGCTGAGCTGCTGAGTGTAGGGCAGTCAAAAGCAGACTGCTGCAAACTCTCTTGGCTAGAAGACACATGGAGTGTTAGGTAAACCTGAGCAATCCCCCACTATTCAAATGCCAAGAAGATGCCTCCAGTCACTTGCAATCACAACCAACAAAGAGCCAGCTCAGAGCCTTCCCCTCCCAGAGCCCGGACTCTTACCCAGCCTTCCTTGGGCCGCGTCCTTTCTGGCTGCATCCCTCGGGGTGTGCATGGCTTTGGGTCGATCTGTGGGAAGTTCCAACCAGGCATGAGTCAAGAGCTCTTTGCTCTCAGACAAAAGGTGTTAGTGAAGAAGCCAGAAGCACCATTGTGAACATGCGCCCCCCAGCCTGATCCCCTGCCACGCCAAGCCAAGCCCCACCCATGTCCGTTGACGTGGAGCCTGCACGAAGAAAGCCAAAGGAACAGGCAACGGAAAGGAGACAAAGAGCGCCCGAGAAGGGGACTTACGTTCCGGCCGTCCAGGGTGTGTGGTCTGCTGGCCAGCACTGTCCCCACACAGTTTGGGTCTTTAAATTTGACAAACCCAAAACCTCGAGACTGGTTGGTGGTTTTATCTTTCATAATAACACAGTCTACAACTTCTCCATATTGGGAAAAGTAGCTGCGTAGTGTCTCTGCTCAGAGAGTGGGGAGAAAAAACACAAACACACAGGACCGGAGGAATAAGCAGGAGTCTCGCGGGGGCGTGCATACACTCACATGCGTTCTCTTGCTCCTCACTTATCAGCCTTACCAGAACAGTTGGGAAGTAGCCACTTTTAACTGGCACCCCAGTAGTTCAATGGGGGGTGAAAGTAAAGGAAGGGTGGAGGCAAGTCGTGTTTACATCCATCAGAAAAGTCTAGTTTCAGGAAGTTACCATGACAACATGACAGCCTCCCCCTCCTTGGTTCTAACCCCACCACTGTCCGGCAGAAGCAGAGCCCGCAAGGGCAGTGGTGGCCCTGCGCCTCCAGGCCCCCTGCCTCCAGACCTGCCTGGCTCAGGGCCAGAAGCTGCTGGCTAAGCTTCCTGGAACGAAATGTGCAGCATCAAGAGCAAGTCCAATAATCCCAGAGCCAACGAGATGGCTGCTTTCTGCCCCACCGGGTCCCAATTCAACACTCCCAAATGAAGACCAAGTCCCAGGGACTCAAATACTGGTAGCAAGAGACTAGTTCACACAAGAAACAAGGCCCGCTAGGCTCCCATCTATACCGCTGCACCCACCTTGGGTCGTGCTCCAGTCCAGTCCGCCCACGAAGAGCTTCCTGCAACACAAACACGCACTACAGTCAGCTGCTCCTTGGCCCAGAGACCACAGTGGGGCACAGGGCTGCATGCAGACAGAAGGGATGGGCTGGCACCATGGGGACACAGGCACGGCAATGTGCGGGAGGAAGCCACAAGCACCAGGATTATGCTTACAGACGGACACTAGACTGGGGAAGCAAGCCCTGGCAACCGGCCGGGTGACGGCCCTCGGCCAAGACCAATGTGGAGGGGCTTCCCTCGACTTTCACACATGCCTCTTAATCCAGAAAAAGAATTTGGATGTTTAGATTTGAAAGACTCTGCAGCACAGGAGGCTCACACACTACAGGGGCACGCGGGCATGCACACACATGCACGCACACTTGGAACGCAGAGGCCAGCTCACAAAGACCCTCTGCACTATAGCTGGAGGGGTCGGAGACTAGAGCCTGCAGCCAGTGGGTCACCCCCAAAGTCCAGGCGCAGAACTAGAGCCCCGCCCCTGGCCCTACAGCCTGGAAGACCTGAACGATCTAGCACACAGGCATCTTACACCTCGAGGTGGTCGAGAACCCACACGCACATCCTGGCTATCTACAGAGCCTTTGACAAAAGGCTGGGATGGGATCCACCTTGGGAAGGGGCCTCAGGACAAGCCCCAAACCAATGAGGTAAAGTCAGGCACAGAGTGCCGGTGATGGTCTCCTGCTGTACGATGCCTGCTGCAACCGCCTCAGGCCGCTGCCCACCACCCTGGCCCCCCTGCACTCAGCTGTCCAGTCCCCACAGTCCCACACGACTACTTAGTCCTGCCCACTGGTGCGACACTCAGGTGCACGCAAGCCTCCCAAAGCCCAGGTGGTGGGAATGACAGATGAGGAAAGCTGGTCAGAGGGCGGAGCTACCAGCACCCTTCTCACCTGTCACCCCCTTTCCAGGAGGAAAGGGACACAAGCAACAAGGTCACATGGCTCTGGCCCACCAGGATCTCAGCTGAGCCAGACCCAGGTTCCAAGTGACCAGGCCTTTATAGGCAGAGTATGGAGCCATAGGGCCAGGGGCCTGACATATGAGAAGAATCGTGTCCCTTACCCAGCACCCCATGTTGCAGCTCCCACCCCACACTCAGCCTGGCAAACACAAGGCCCTGGCAGAAATAGTTACTGCCCCCTTCAGCAATGAGAGGAGCACACAACTGTCCTGGGCCACAGGCCCCAACAACATCCTCACGAGGACAGCCACTGCTGGCCTCTAACCAGCCCTGCACAAATGGCTGCAAGAGCTGTGTGCTTGTCTCTAAGGCCAGAAGGCTGAGCTGTGGTCTGTGTAGACAGCCTGCCCACCACCACAAAGCGCCCACTCCCGGGGGCGTAGCTGGGGACAGTGTGGTAGGCAGTGCCCAGAAACCAGATCAAGGGACAATTTTCAGGGACAACACACTGCCCTGCAGCAGCAGGAGCTCCGAGTCAGGTCTCAGGAGGCTGCTGTGCCCATCCCCTCTGCACCCCAGGAACCAGGCCACACAGCAGGGCAGCTGCTGGCACTGAGGGACACAGCACAGGAACCAGGCCACCGCCTCGCCCTGCCCCCAACGCCTCTGCCCAGGAGGAAGGAACCGGTCAGACCAGTGCAGGTCTGGGCTTCAGTGAAGTACCCAGGTTAGGTATGAAGGGGAAAGGCTGGAAGCATACTACCGGGGCACTGACAACTAAACCCACCTGGGATCAGGGGATGGAGTTTCTGTCCATGCGGCGACTCCAGCCTGGGGCAGGACCTGCACCAAGAGCCTCATGCATTACCTCAGTCTCCAGCACACACACATGGGGAGATGGCGCCTGCACGCACACAAACGGGACAAGGCGCAGTCCTGGGGAGCCCACAGGTCAGGCACGTGGGGACAGTCACACTGCTCACACGACGCATCTGTAAGCTGAAAGCTACAGAAGGATCTTCGTGTGGAGCACCAGCATTTATGTTTCCTCTGACCCAACAGTGGTACTGCTTCTGGTCCTGGGGACACAGCCCCCGACACCTTTCTTCACAGACCTGCTTGTTACTGAGGGAGGATGAGGAGCCTAAGCCAGCACCAGGCAAGGGGCTGCACACATTAGTGCTCCCTTCACTCCTGCTCAGGACCAGCACTGGGGGAGGCATGTTCTCCCCAAAAGTCCTCGAGGGTTCCAGGAGGACCTGTCACCGTGTGCTGGCAGGGTCATGCCAGAGCCCAGCACTGGGCACAAAGTTCAACCTATCAAACCAGAGTGGTCTCTCCCGGCTGCCACCTTCCCAGTGTATTACGATGCAAGAGTGGGAGTGGGCCCGCCCTCACAGCTTTCACAAGAAGGGGCTCTGGGGAGGGCCCAATGCCCAGATGCCTGCCCAGCAAGTGACAGCCCTCTGCACAAGCAGCTCTAGTGGAGGTCCCACGGCTGGCCAGCCACACGGGGCTGGGGGCCTTCGTCAATCAGCTCACTTGGATGGCATTGCCAGTGAACCAGTCAATGGCCGAGGCCCCCCCCAGTGATAACTGCTCAGACCGGAAACCTGCCTGGGCACTGTGCCGAGCTAAGTTCTAGTGGGTATTCATTTACACACTGGGCAATGCCGATCGAGGGGTGAGCTAAACACACAAAACTGCCCAGCCCCTGCATGGCCTCCACAGTGGGCTGATGGGCTGGAGGTCGCCAGATGGTCAGCAGCACCTCCAACACAGCCCCTCCCTCCCACGAGCAGCGGCTCTGGTGCGGGCCCACCTCACACTCTGGCCCTCACGAACTTCCCAGCAGGACGTGGATTGCCCTTTAGCCCAAAGTCTGGGAGTTTCACCATGTAGGCCTGTCCCCCAAGCCCTGTCTGTCACTGCCAGAGACTAACTCAGCGTCTGTCAGCCTGCACGGCCCCCTGGGCCTAAAACACAACACGGGGACTCTTCCCTACCCCAACCCCAGCCTTGCCAAGGTCACATACAGGCACACCACGTGAACTGTGCACCCTCATCCTGGAGCCACTAGGCAGGCACCACTGAGGGTACACCCCCTCCTGCTTGTGGTACCCAAACCTTCTGGTGTGTGGTGAATTACTCAATCTGGCCCTTCTAGCCATGATCTTTTTAACACCCACCAAACAACTCGGTGGAACTATGCAAATAAGGTGACTGTGGCCCACCAAGGACTGGACAACTTGCTACTAATACAAATGAAGTTCATGGTACCTTGTGAGGGCGGCCCATGCAAGTAAGATACAGGAAACGCTCTAATGAGGGGCAGGGACAGCTTCACCATCCCACTAGCTTTACAATGAGGCACGGGGGGCAGGGGAAGGAGCAGGACCTTATGACCACCCGGAAAGAAGAGCGGGGAGGGGGGCACATCTTTCAGACCTGGGATCCCTGTGCTGAGAACCCTCTTGATCCAGGAGTCAGAGCTGTAATAGCAGAGCTGACAAGAGCCAGTAAGAAGCAGTGGTAGAAACGGCGGCAGCAGAGCCTAGAGACGGGCAGGGGCAGTGCGGCGGTATGCCCCATGGAGCAGAAGCCAAAGATGGGCAAGGGACAGTGAGCAGAGCGATAGCGCGCAGTGTCTTCAGGGCGAGGCTTCCTGTGGGCTGTGGGGGGCCTCTAGGCATTTACGGGCACAGCTAAGAAAGCTTTGTAATACTTGCCTGAGCAGGGCAGAAGCCAAAGGACTGAAGGGCAGAGAGACCTGGTTATGGGCACGGCCGAGGGTGGCTGTCCTGACCCAAGAACCATATCCTGAGTTGTTCACGATCCTGAACTGTAACCTGTTACCTCCGTAATAAACCCCATCATCGTGACTACTGTCTGTGAGTTCTGTGTGGCCACTGCAATGAATTATAAAACCCAGCAGACAAGTAGAGAGTGCTGTGGGAGGGCTGGCTGGTCAGAATGGTGAAAGGGTTGGAGAGTGGCGGCATGTCACAGGAACCAGCCTTGGGCAGCAGATGCAGAGAATGGTCCCCTTCCCCACATCAGAGGGCAAATGTCCCTCTGCCAGGCCATTCTTATACCTGGCCTTGGACGACAGCTATCCCTGGGTGACTACCACCCTTGCTCTGTGTCAGAGGGCAACCATGGTGGCTGTGCCAGGAAGTGAGTCCTCAGAGGGCTTCCTGTGTGCCTGTACCAACCCTGATGGCACCCAGGGCCTGTCTCCTAGGCAGTAGCTGGCAAGCTTCCCAGGTGACAGGCCCGCCGCACCCTGAGGGCACCCTGCCAGCCACACGGCTTGGGCTGAGGCACATTTCAGGGCCACTGGGAGCCGCATTGGGCCCTTCCTTCCCATGCGCCCAGCACCAGCCATGGTCCACCCGGCACAGAGCAGGTGGCTGCCATAAAGGGTCGCGGTAGATGGCTTATGGGGAGCATTGCCCTCCCGGCCCCAGTGGACCTCCCCCTCACAGGAGCAGGGGGCAAAGGTCTGCCCCAACTGCAACTGTGCTGCCAATGTGCTTTCCTTCTCAAAGAACTAAAGACCCAGCCTAGGCTCAAAACACGTGTGCCTCTGAATGGGGACACACAAGGACCTAATCTCCCACAGTACTCGGAAGCATCTTGTGGGTCCTCACTTTCCCCACATGGAAGCAGGCACTGGGAATGGCACAAACCACACTGCCAGGCCTGGAAAGCGGGTTGCCGTGAGCCCACGCCTGCCACCCGCCCCTGTGGCCCCGTTCTCTTTTCATCCTCCATAACTGTAGGGCCCACAGGACTCAAGAAACCCCATAGACTGCCGTGGGCTCTGAAAGCATAGCCCTGGCATCCAGGGCACTCTGAAGCCCACCTGCACATTCACCTGGGCCCAACTGCAGCCCACAGGCTCCCCAGGTGCCTCCAGAGCTGGCGGGTCATGGGCACCAGGCTCAGATGAGAGTAGCACCCAACCAGACTGAGGACAATAGCATCTCTGATCTAGTCTGCAGAGGGGACACAGCTGGGCCAAGCCAGCCACTCTCACTCAGTCACGAGGGAGCAAAGCTCCCCCGCTTCTGGGGTTGACTCCCCCCGAGGACCACGTGCATGCTGCAAGCAGGGGATCTAGGCTTGACACATGCACTCACCAGGTGACCTTGGGCAAGTCCCCTGTGTCATCCCACCCCCAGTCTACCTTCCCAACCTGCAAGGGGAAAACCCCAGCCCTGGTATCAGTGGCAATAACCCTTGGGCACCAGCCCTGATCCCACCACGATGCCACACTACAAGGACAGTTAATGGTGATGGCGGACTGAGATGTCCAACACTTTCAAGGTCCTTGAGTTGCACCAATGAAGACTGTGGAACAGTGTGTTGTTCACCACAATTTAAAAATACAGTGATGGGAAGTGGTTGAGGAAGGCGGCAACACCACGGGCAAAGTCTCAGGCTATACCACACCTGACACAGAAACGAGTCTCACAGCCACACGGCACACACGTGTTACCAGGCCAGGAAGTGCATACAAATGGTGCTTCTCAGCCAGGGTAACTCTGCCCTCAGGGGACACTGGGTGATGTCGGGAAGTTTGCTACCATCATCAGGTGGGGGAGGCCAGAGATGCTGCCCGACATCCTGCAGTACCCAGGACGGTGCAGCCCCGACAGCGAGCGGCCCCGGCCCACTGGCAGGGAGACCCTGCTCCAGGGTTACTCGGGAGCAGTGCATGGGCCCTGGCTGGGACCTTCTCACCTCCCCTTGCCCCTGGGGCATCCCATCATCTCCTGCTCTCACAGGCATCTAACCCACCTCAGCTCTCAGGACCCACCGGCCCAGCCCAGCCCGGGACCACTACCAGGGGTCTGTTCCCCCAACCTTTCCAACACTGTTGACAGTAACTGAGCACAAAAGACCCTGGACCTGCCATCTCCCAAATGCTTTGCATTCTGGGTGTTCCTCAGCCATTATCCCTCCCCTGCCTCCTGGCCCCGAGCCATGTGGACATGACCTGCACCCCATGTTCTCTATTTCTGACCCTCCAGGCAACATTCTTTTCTCAGGGCACCTTCCTCAGAGATATCCAGCTCCCCTGACGTTACCAGTCCTGAGGTGACCCAAATAGGAGGAGCCCGGCAGATAAGATTGCCACAAACGTCTCTCCCCAGGTCCCTGAGCCGCACCTGCAGCCTCAGTGGCACTGACTGCCTAGGAGCCCCTGGCTGCTACTCTGAGCCCGTCCCCATAACACAAGGGGAGCCCTACCAGTGCTGAGGTCCCAGGTACCCAGCAGATACTCGTATGATGCCACAGGATCTGTGGGGCACAGGAAGGCCCCAGAGACCCTTTGCAAAGGGCCACCTCCTTTCACGCAAGGCATGAGTAGCCTTCAAGGCCGAGGGGGCTGCAAGCAAGGCCTCAGGCCGCCCTCTCTCATCAGGGCCCACCGCCCTCCTCCCACAGAGCCAGAAGAAACCCCAGCTTAGAGGGAGGACAATGCCTGGCGGCCCCTCCCTGGGGATGAATTGGGCTCCTTGCGCTGCGGAGGCAAGCTCGCACCACAGAAGCAATGCTCTACAGTGGTCCCTGAACGGCTTGCAAAGGTTCAATGTTGGTAGTGCAGAAACTGACTCCGCTCCGGGCCACCGTCCCACCTGACCCTGGCCCTCAGGTGGGCCTCACCGTAGTGCTCGTGGACCAGGGGAACCAGCACCCTCAGCAGGCGAGAGAACACCAGCTCCTCCCGCCTTCCAAGCCTGGGGACCCACGCAGGCAGGGGTGTTATCCACGATCACTCAGCCAGGCAGGTCCTGGCGAGGTCTGCACCGGCACCCACGCCCACAGCTAACCACCAAGCTCAGTCACAGGCAGCCGCACAGGGTCACAGCACTTCCCTACTGTCCACCACGGAGCTAGTGCTCCGAGTGCACCCTGGATTTCCTCCATAAACGGAGAACACGTTCCATATACAAAATGGATGCTTGTGTTTCTCTGTGAGGCATTAAATCACCCTGGGGTGACCTGCTGTGGTGCAGGGAATGACCTCCTGTGGCCCTTCTAGCCATGGACTTTGACACCCACCACATGACCGGATGAACTATGTACATGTGAGGTGCTTGGGCCTCCCAAGGGGACTGGAGAGTTTGGTAATAATGTAAATAAGATACATGGCCCCCTCGTGGGGGTGGGACCGTGCAAATAAAGTGTAAGGAACCCTAACGTGGGAACCGGTCAGTCTTGTCTTTCCACTGGGCTTAAAATGAGCCCTCCTTGAAGCTGAAAAGGGGACTCTCACTGCCATCAAGACAGCAAGCAGCCAGGAGTGGCGTGGTCCTTGGACCCAAGATCCCTGAGCTGGACCTTCTTGACAGAGAGACGGCAGAGACACAGGCAGCGGAACCGAGACAGGCACGAGAGTGGTGGGCCTCCTGGCCCAGAGTGAGAAAGCTGTGTGCCTGTGGGCAGGAAGCTTGCCAGCGGAGTGGGTGCACCACGGCCAGGGCTAAGGGAGCTGTGTAACGCTTGCCTGAGCAGGGCAGACCCAGGCGAGAGAGGCTGTCTGCGGGCATGGCCGAGGGAGGCTTCCTGATCCTGAATTGTGACCTGCTACTTCCCTAAAAACCCATCATGGTGACCATTGTCTGAGTTCTGTGCGGCCACTGCAACGAATCGTAGGGCCTAGCAGAGAAGTGGAGAAGGTACAGTGGGAGGGGCGGCTGGTGTCAGAGTTGCCGAGAAGGCTAGGGGGCAGGGGCATGTCTGGCCTCTGCCCGGTGGTAGCCAGCCTTGGGCTGCTGCTGTTCACCTTGGCTCTCTTTCCCCTGTGAAGTTAGAGGAGGTCAGAGGATGCTGCCCCCACACCCTTCTTGTACCTGTGCTTTAGGACTGTGTCACTCAGGCTGTCGGGGGTCCTGCCAGGGTGGGAAAGGCCCTGAGCAAGATGCCTCAGTGTCAAGTGCGCACCGTGACAGGAAGAGCACCCTCCACAGGCTGTATGGAGGCCCGGCTTCAGCTCCAGCCCCGGACCCAGGCTCTGCCCTTCCTAAGGGTGTCGTGTTGCCCCCGGGGGGGGATAACCGACACTTCAGCACCCTAACCAATTTCCTCAGCGCTAGAACTTGGGTAAAAGCTACTGTAAGGGGAGGGAGCAGGGCTCTGCCCCAGACCATAAGGGAGGGGCTGGACTCATGATCCAGGGCTCCTTCCTTCCCTGGGGGGAAGGCGAGGTCCCTGCCACGCCTGCCAGCTGGAGGCTGCTCCCTCTGGAATGATAAGTCTGTATTCGCCCAGACATCTGTTAGCTGGCCTGTCATAATCAGTTCCAGGTCAGCAGCGCCTGTCCCCCCATCTCCTAGCGTCACATCAGAAACGCCCCAACTTTCCACGGAGCTTTGCCTGGACAGGGTTCACAAAGCAGCGGTGGCTCAGCGCCAAGAGCTTCCTCCTGCCCCTCTAAAAGGGGTTCGCCTGGGAGCTTTGGGGGGGGGGCGGTAACGAGCGTAACCTGTGGCTGGGGATACCACGCAGCCCAGAGGTCCAGCACCCACCAGCCAGCGACTGCTCCCAGCCCACCACCATGCACTACAAACACACAGCCAACAGCCATCAACAGAGTCCCTCCCAAGACACCGGCACCTGGGGCTCTCCCCTCTTTTTCCGTGGAAGAGCTCACGAGTAAGTTCGCTGACACCAGGGAAGGCGCTCTACCAGAACGCCGAGGGGCTCTCGGGTCCCCGCTCACTAGCACCGGCCGAGAGCTAATTACTGGGGAGCTTCCCTCTCTGAACACAGGCGATGCGCAGGGAGGGAGGCCAGGAAGGAGGGCGGGCGGCGAGCAGCAGGAAGGGCTCAAACAAAACAAACAGCGCCGCCGCCATCCCGGTCAGGTGAGGCAGCGCCGACCGACGCCGCGGCGGCCGAGCCGGTGACCTTGGCCGCAGGGCCCCCTCGCTCCTACTCTTTGGGGGTATGCAGCCCGATGGCCGCAGCTAGACATGGAAGACGCAGGGCGGCGGCAGAACCGAAACCCCGGGCCGGGCCGCCACGTGCGCCGGCGCGCCAAGTTGGGGTGCGGGCTGAGGGCGCCCCGGAGCCTCTCTCGACCAGGGTCCCCTCCAAGACGGGAAGTCAAGAAAAAGCGCCATGGACCCAAAAGGCTCCCATTCGGGGCCCACAGCCGAGAAGTCAGTAAGAAGGGCCCCAGACCGTGCAAGGGCTCCCGTTCCGGGTCCCCCATGTCAAGAAACCGGAAGTGGAGTCCTGGACTCCCCAATAACACTCGTTCGGGGTCTGCCCAGCGAGAAAGCGACAGGAACGCTCCGGACCTCCGAAGGCTCCTACTAGGTGTCCCCGGAGGCGGGAAGTCGAGAAGGGCCGCCCCGAGCCCTCAAAAGCACCCATTCGGGGTCCCCACTGCCAGGAAATCCAAAGAAGGAGGCCCAGACCCCCCAAAAGGCTCCCGTTCGGGGTCCCCCCATCAGGAAGCTGGGGAAAGGGGGGGACGCCCCGGACCACTCAAGGGCGCCCGTTCGGGGTCCCTCGGCCAGGAAGTCGGGACTGCGGAGCCTTGAGCCTCAAGGGCCGCCGTCCTCCGGTCCCCGGCCAGCGTGACCTTGAGCAGGGCGGCGTTTC
>NW_006922053.1:1353468-1356576 GCF_000298275.1 Orycteropus afer afer | reverse complement strand
CACGCCCGGGCGCGTTCCCGCACGGGGCCGCCAGGGGCGGGGCCCAGGGTGCGGCGTGCGAGCGTGAAGCGTGCTTGCGTGCGTTAGGGGTCTGCGCCGCCGCGATCGCGGTCGCCGCGCTCCGAGCTTCCTCCCGGGGTGGGGCCTACATCACCGCGGGGCGCGCTGGGAAGTGAAGTCCGGTGTTTAGTTCCCTCCCCTTTAAGGAGTGCACGCAGGAGCCGAAACACGTGTGGGCCTACGAGTACATACGTGCGCGGCGCTGAAGGGCGCGTGCGCGCGTGCACGGGTTGGCGCTCTGGATTAGGCACTGCGGGGCTCAGGCGTCACTTGTTTCCTTTTTGAGTCTGCAGGAAGTCATCGCTGCATGTGGTCCGAGCTGGCGAAGAAATGTTCTAGCTCCCGCTCCACGTGGCCATACAAAGCATCACCAGCACGTTCATTTCCTGCGCCTTGACTAAGCCTGGTGCCCCCAGTTCATAAAAGAGGAAACCGAGGATCAGAGAGGCCCAAGATCAGTCAAGTCAAGGATATATAACTACAAATATATTCATGTCAATTCAATTATTTTCAACACCTATTGATTGAGTCCCATCTTCACATCTACACTACTGGTTTTCAACCAAGGGCATTTTGGCCCCCAGGGGCACTTGCGATGTCTGGAGAGTTTTGGCTCTCTTTCCTGGGAGGTGCTACTGCCATAGAGTGAGTGGAGGCCAGGTTGCTGTTCAACACCCTGCGTGCTCGGCCCCACCCCAGAGAATACCAGCCCCAACCCAGCAGTCGTACATCAAGGCCCTCGGCTACACTGACACTACTACATAGACGAAAAAGTAACAGAAACCAAACCCAGTGCCATGGGTCCATTTCAGATTTCCACTCACAGCGCCCCTAGAAGACAGAGTAGAACTGCCCCAGAGGGTTTCCAAGGCTGTCAAATCTTTTCAGAAACCTCCTGACAAATTTTTGTCCTTTGAAGGGCCGGCAGGATCCAAGGCCCAGCCCCTTCGGTTAGCAACCGAGTGCTTTAACCACTGCACCACCAGGGCTCCTTATAGAGTAAAACTGCCCCCATAGGGTTTCCAAGACTGTTAATTTTTACAGCAGTAGATTGCCTCATCCTCCTCCCAAGGAGCAGCTATCATGTTTGAACTGCTCACCTTGTGGTTAGCAGCCAAATGCCTTACCCACCAGGCCACCAAACCAAAAAAAAAAATAAAAAAATAAAAACTCACTGATTCTGACTCATAGGAGTCCCCTTTGAGTTTCTGAGGTGGTAAATCTTTACGGAAGTAGATTGCCCATCTTCCTTGTGGAGCAGCTGGTAGGTTTGAACCGCCAGACTCTGGTTAGCAGTCAAATGCCTGAGGCACAGTGCCACCAGACCTCCTTCCTAGGCCACCAAACCAAAAAAAAAACCACTGCCGTGGAGTGGGATGCGCCTCCTAGCGACCCCTCCTTGGGTTTCTGAGGCAGTATCACTACTGAAATAGATTGCCCAGCCTTCCTTCCGAGGAGTGGCTGGTGGGTTTTAACCGCCCACCTTCTGGTTAGCACTCAAGTGCCTTAGGCACTACACCACCAGAGCCTAGGCCACTTTGTTGTTGTTGTTATGTGCCGTGGAGTCAGTCAGCCCCGACTCATAGCGACCCCTCCTTGGGTTTCCGAGGCAGTATCACTACGGAAGTAGGATTGCCCAACCTTCCTTCCGAGGAGTGCCTTAGGCACTATGCTACCAGAGCTCCCCACTCTCTCTGAGGTATTTAGAATTCTGATGTTATGATTGGTTAGTTTGGCCACTCTGCCAGACTCAAAAGGATGCCTCCTAGAGGCAGAAGAGGTCTCTCTGACTGCTGCTGAGAAAGATGTGCTGCTGAAAGAGACATGCACTCCTGAGAGACACATGCTACTGGGAAAGAGACACAAGAGACAGGTATTGCTGAGAGAGAAACTGAGGGACATGCACTGCTGGGAGAGAGACTGTGACACACTGTTGCCTGAGAGATGGCAGGCTGGGAAAGAGACTGAGGGTTTTTCCTGAACTCAAACTGTAGCCTGGTACTTCCCTAATAAACCTCATAATCTGTGAGTTCTGTGTGGCCACTGCAGTGAATTATCGAACCCAGAAGAAAGGTGGTGGGTGCTTTGGGAGGAACGGTTGGTATCAGGGTTGGTGAAAGGGCTGGAGGGAGGCAGCATGTCTGGCCTCGCAGGGGTAGGCCTTGGGCTCCTGATGGTGATTCTGTCTTCCTCTGGTGCAGTTAGAGGAGGTTAGAAGATGTGGCCTCCTTGCACCTTTGACATCTGCATCCTACTTTGGTGAGTAGTGACTGGGTCTTAAAAACTTGCAAGTGGCCATCTAGATGCAATGATGGGTCTCTCCTCATCCAGAGCAAAGAAGAGTGAAGAAAACCAAAGACAAATGGAAACAAGGAACTGGTCGACCATGTGAGCCCCAGCTTATATGACCCTGAGACCAGAAGAACTAGATGGTGCCCGGCCACCACTGTCAAGCTCTTGGAGGGGGATCAGTGCAGAAGATCCTGGATAGAGGGAGAACAATGTGGAACAAAACTCATTACAAAAAAGAGAGAGAGACCAGGTTTGATTTGATAGAGCCTGGTGAGACCCCTGAGACTATGGCCCCTAGTTGCCCTTCAGGTCTGCAACTGAACTCACTCCTGTGGCTTCCAACCAAAGAGACAAGCATATGAGCTGAACATTTACGTCAGGCAGATACACTCCTTGAGAGATCAACCATGGAAGAACAGGAGGGCAGTGTTGGTGGGGGGAGACAGCTTGGTGGGGGCAAGAGTGCATGGGAGGGAAGGACACAGGGAAGAGGTAACTGCAGGGAGGAAGTGGGAGGGGAGCTGTTGCATTATGGGGAATTGCAGTCAATGTCATGAGACAAAATATGTATGTGCTGTATGGAAAATGAATTTGCTCTGTAAACTTTCACCCACATCACAATGAAAATAAAAAAAAAAATAGAGAAAGAGAAAAGTGGTAAGACTGTGCTCTGTCAAAACTGGAAAATCTGTGGCATCTGGAAAAACAAGGCGGGGCCATCAAGTCTCATCTCTCAGAGGTTTCATGGTGGTCCAC
>NW_006922053.1:1352429-1352818 GCF_000298275.1 Orycteropus afer afer | reverse complement strand
CTGTCAGAGCGGCTCTAGGAACCAGAACAGGCAGAAACCGTGAACAGATGTTTCACCAAAGAAGATATTCAGGCAGCCAAAAACCATGTGAGGAAATGTTCACGATCATCAGCCTTTAGAGATGCAAATGAAAACAATGAGATTGCATTTCACCCCAGCACTGACAGCAAAGTTCAACAAGACTTTGGGTATGTGGTCTGCTTCCCATATATAAGCAGCAGCTTGGGAATGGTCTCTAGCTTATGGCATCCTTGAACCCTGCATGTAGCTATATCGTTGTTCAGCAGCCTGCCATGCTCTGCCAACCTTGGGACTTTCAATGGACTTGAATCAATGGCCTGCCGTGTGGTTTGGTAACATCAGGATGATGTTTTTTACTGGTCAACCTT
>NW_006922053.1:1349789-1350933 GCF_000298275.1 Orycteropus afer afer | reverse complement strand
TTGAGGGGCTTTCACTGAGCCCCTAGAGCCTGGCACTTTGAACTTGGACTTAAAGCCTCCAAACTGTAAGAGAATAAACTCCTGTTTGTTCAAGCCATTCCACTTTGTGGTATATTCTTGTCAGAGAAGCACTAGGGAACCAGAACAGGTAGGAACAGAAATACTTGATCCATCAATCCCACCACTAGGTATATATCCCAGAGATGTGAGAGCCAGGACATGAACAGATATATGCACACCCATGTCCATCACATCATTATTCACAATAGCAAAGAGACAGAAACAACCTAAGCGCCCATCAACCGAGAAATGGATAAACAAACTGTAGTACATTACACACAATGGAATACTATGCAACCTTAAAGAATACTGTGGAATCCATGAACACCTCATAACATGAATGAACTTGGAGGACATTATGCTCAGTGATGTAAGTCAATCACTAAAGGACAAATATTGTATTAGTCCGTTATTGTAAAAGTTAAGGAAAGGTTTATCTATAGAAGGAAATTTTCTTTTTTGGTTACCAGGGGTGGGAGGGGAGAAGAGGGAAGGCTGTTAGATAGATAGAGATAAGTATTGATTTGGGTGAAGAGAAGGGCAATATACCAAGTCTGTGTGACCAATATGACAGCATTGAGAACGAGAAAGACATAGAGAGGTACATAGGAAGTACAGACAACAAATATGAACCCTTTTGTACATACAGTACTGCACTGTCAGTGAAAGCTAACATGGGTATATGGGTGGATAGATGGGTGGACAGGCTGTACGATTAGGTATGTCTATGAAATGGGGAGTGTATCCAAGAACATACATAGGGTTGGCAGGCAATGTTCTTATAAGTTTATGTGAATGATCAGAATGCCCAGGTGTATAGTAGAGCTGACAAGGGGCAAGTTTGTGGTCACTGCTTGGTCACAGCCAGCTACTCAGAGGGACCAAGTAGTTGAACCTGCGGGCTTGGGACCATAGTCGCAGGAGACATCAAGCTCAACTGGCATAACATACTATACAAAACATTGTCCCACCTCCTACCTTGGCGAGTAGCGACTGGGATCTTAAAAGCTTGCAAGCTGCCATCTAGATGCAATGATGCGTCTTTCCTCATCCAGAGCAAAGAAGAATGAAGAAAACCAAAATT